>NC_064922.1:331727833-332027833 GCF_023897955.1 Schistocerca gregaria
CACAACTTGACTAGAAAAAGGGATCGGTTGGTAGGACATGTTCTGAGGCATCAAGAGATCACCAATTTAGTATTGGAGGGCAACGTGGATGGTAAAAATCGTAGATGGAGACCAAGAGATGAATACACTAAGTAGATTCAAAAGGATGTAGGTTGCAGTAGGTGCTGGGAGATGAAGAAGCTTGCACAGGATAGCGTAGCATGTAGAGCTGCATCAAACCAGTCTCAGGACTGAAGACCACAACAACTTTAGATACGTTGGCGATACCTTCGATGTTTGGCCTCATGGTAGGGAGAATTTGAATGTCTTTCTACAACATCTGAACTCGATCCACCCGAACATTCGTTTTACGATGGAGGTGGAAGAGGATGGTTGCCTTCCCTTTCTTGGCGTGTTGGTTAGGAGGAAGGATGATGGACCATTGAGACATGCAGCATACAGGAAACGTACTCACAGCGACTTGTACTTACAGGCTAATAGTTGTCACCATCCGGCTCAGCGTGAAGGGGTACTTCGTATCTTGGTACACAGGGCACATGTCGTTTCTGACGCTGAGACTTTGCCAGCTGAGCTGTTCCATCTTGAAGTTACATTTCGTCAAATTGGTTATAGTGATAGACAGGTTGAACGTGCGTTGTGCTATCGACCAACTGTACATCTGGTGATTTATGATAATTCTGAGTCAACACCTAAGTCTACTGCCTTTTTGCCTTACGTAGGCAACACGTCCAACAAGTTCGGTCGTAGTTTACGGAAACACTATGTGAAATGTATTTTCCGACCTCCATCTAAAATTAGAACACTCTTGAGTTCCGTTAAGGATGATATTGGACTGCGTAAGGAGTGTGTATATCATATTCCTTGTAGCTGCGGCATGGCATATATTGGTGAAACTACCAGGACCGTGGAGGACCGATGTACTGAGCATAAACAGCACACACGATTACAGCAGCCACGTAGATCTGCTATTGCCGAACATTGCTTGGATACTGGTCACCCCATGTTATTATATTACACCGAGATATTGGCATGCACGTCCAGCTATTGGGACAGTGTTATTAGGGAGGCAGTTGAGATTAAATTACCGAGCAACCTCGTTAACAGGGATTGGGGTTTCTGTTTAAGCTCTGTTTGGAATCCGGCTCTCTCCCTTGTCAAAAAACAGAGGGACAGAGTCAATGCTGCCTCACCTGCGAATTCATAGTCTCGCTGTCGATAGCTCTGACTTTGGTCATCTTTGGTGGCACTAGTGTTCAGTGTGTGTGTTATCTTTCCTGCTTCAGTCCGAGAACCGAGGTTTTAAGTTTGCATGTACGCCCCCTGTCCGTTGCAGTTTGCCTTGAAAATGGCGGGGTGGTCTTCCGCAGAAATATCGGCGGTCGCTGAAAGTGTTACCTGGCTGAATTCCCGGAAGTTATTTGTTAGCTGTTAGTGTTGCGCAAAATAAAGAAAGAAAAAGACGCATTGCGAAAAAAATGTGAAGGGCACCAGACCATCAGTCTAATTTCTCATGCAGCTTAAGTCTTGCTGAGGTGTTGAATAGAAGTTTATATGGCAAGCTGGACAGAGGGATTGCAAAGGAGCAGTTTGGATTTAGAAGAGTAAAAGGAACAAGAGATGCTATTGGCCTGTTAAGAACCATAGGGGAAAGATATATGGAAAAGGGTAGAGAAATCTTTGCTGTTTTTATAAATTTAGAAAAGGCTTTTGACAGAGTTCAGTGGAACAAGCTGATGGATATTTTGAAGAGGAAAGGAGTAGATTGGAAAGAGAGACGACTGATACAGAATCTATATTTACATCACAAAGTAATGGTAAGGATTGGGAATGAAATGTCAGGAGGAAGCAGCATTCGACGTGGTGTTAGACAAGGTTGTTGCATTTCCCCACTGTTGTTTAACGTATACCTTGAAGAGATTATTGCCAAAGGGTTAGATGGGAAAAGAGGAATACGTATTGGTGGAAAGAGAATAGAATGTATAAGATTTGCTGATGACATGGAATTAGTGGCAGAAAGTGAGCGGACAGTGAATAACATGCTGAAAGATCTGAATGAAGCTTGTGTGGAATATGGGATGGAAATAAACACAGCAAAAACAGAGTATGGTCATCAGTACAAGACGCAGACTGTCAAATATAAAAAAGGACAATCTAACATTACCCAAGTTAGTGAATTTAAATATCTTGGAAGCACAATAACTGAAGACTTGATGTCACCAAGGGGTGAAAAGTCGAATTTCCATAGCGAAGGAGACATTCAACAGAAAGAGGAGACTCTTATGTGGCAAATTAGATAAAGGACTAAGGAAAAGGCTTGACAAATGTTTTGTCTTGAGTGTATCAGTATATGGGCCAGAAACATGGACGCTGAGACGAGAAGATGGAAAAAAGGTTAGAAGCATTTGAGATGCGGATGTGGAGGAGAATGGAGAGAATACGCTGGATGGAAAGAGTGAGTAATGAAAGAGTATTGGAAAGGGTTGGTGAGAGAAGATGTTTGCTGAAGGCTGTAAGAGAAAGGAAAAAGAACTGGTTGGGATATTCATTGAGAAGGGAGTGATTGCTAGGACATGCTTTGGAAGGATTGGTTTGTGGGAGAAGACTGAGAGGAAGAAGGAGACACAAGATTATAGACGACATAAAAGGAAGAGGAAGTTATGCAGACATGAAGAGGATGGCAGAAGACCGGACAGCCTGGAGAACTACCATGTGAAAACCTGCCTTTTGGCAGAACACTGATGATGATGATGATGATGATGATGATTGCGAAGGGCGCAAATCGACAGACGCAATGTACATGCAAAGACAAACAAATGATTAAAATTTCAGAAAAACTGGATGACTCTTTCAAGAGAAAGAGCTCCACAAAATGAGCAAATCAATAACGCAAACAGTTGTTCGGCTCTGTATTGATTGGTAGAGTTGTTGGATGCCCTCCTGAAGCACATGGTGACAATTTCTGGCCAATTAGCGCTTTAGAGTGTTAAAATCGCGAGATGCTTGGAGAGCCCTGTGAAACGCGTGCGCTAGCAGGACAGAGCGGATTAGGTTGTGGAAAGGGGCAAAAATGAGTTCCTGTCAACGGCACTTAACATACAAACTTTATTTATCAGCACGCAATATTACAATTAGGATGCAAAACACTTAAAACTTTAATTGATCTCCCTTAATTAACTTTAGATCAGCTGTAGGCCACACTCAAAACCCAAAACACAAGGCCTTAGCAAGAAATTGAATTACAAGGTTCTTCTGGAGGTTTCACCCAAACATATTTTCAACATGTTCAATCTAAATAGTCTGAGGGCCTTAGCAATTTAATTTTAATGTAACTTGGCTGGAGACCGCATATCAAGCAATAAGGAGAGTTAAAATCAAGAGGCAGAAGGCCTCATCTTAAAACATTTCATGCAAAAGAGCAATACAAGAACATTAATTTTAGAAATATTAAAACTCGGCTGAAGGCCGCGCATCAATCAAATAACTAAAACCCAAACAGGGAAATTACTATGTAGAACATAAGGAACGGCGCTCAGAAGTTTCCAAGGGTCGGGTTTGTGATTGTAACACTAACACCCGTCTAGATGAGACAGGCATCCTGTCCAGTGACTTCTTAATCTGAAGGCAACCCAACCGACAAACAGTCGACCGTCCAATCAAGCAGTCAGTTCTGCTCGATGATGATGTTTGGTTTGTTGGGAGCTCAACTGCGCGGTTATCAGCTCCCTTACAAACCCCAACTTTCGCTCAGTCAAGTCTCGCCACGTTCACGAATGATGATGAAATGACGAGAACAACAGAAACACCCTCAGTTTTGCTCGATGTAACCAGCAAAACGACCACAACGAAGGGCAGAAGGCTGGCGCCCACAACGACCAACAACAACCTCAGCTGTCGATCTACATGCCGCGCTGAACAGCAACAACACGACGACGAAAATACACCACCGAAAATTACGTCAACGACCAGCGCTGGTCAACTTAAATAACAGGGAATAAATTAAATTAAGTTAAACTCCACAGGAAGAAGGCTAGAATCTTAGGCGACTTAAGTACACACACGTTGTTGCTCGCAGGAATGTCCCAAGGCGACGAAGGAATGCAAACAGTTGAGGCTCGATAATAGGTTACGGGGAGGACTCAACATTCGTGTGCAAGTGCGGTGGGTGGCGAACTTCGTAGCACTCGCAAGCAGCACCTCGCAATCCAACTGCGCGTGCACGCCACCAGCGGCTGTAGGCCGACTCCGCGCAATGGGGACTTCCTTGCTGTTCCACGCCAACCGAACGACTGCGCAGGCCCCGAACCGGTGAAAGGGCCAAATATACGTCGGCCGATGTGACGACCAACCGAACGACAAACGAACGGTCGTCCCGGTGCAATCTCTCTCCGTCGGACAGTTCATGCGTCTCGCCAGCGGTCGGCGAGGAATGTCTGTCAGCGCCTCACCGGCCCTCCGTCCCCGACTTCACTGCTGCTGCGTCGCAACTGCAGTCCTGGTCTGTTCCGAACTGACTGCCAGGCACACGACGACCCGGAAATACGAGGGCTACACACAAAGTACATTACGTTTTGGAATTAAAAATAAATAAAGTATTGGAATTTTTTATTATATACAGATGAAAGCCACACTTAAATACTACTTTTCTACATAGCTGCCTTTAAATTAAGGCACTTATCGTAGCGATGGACGAGCTTGGAAATTCCTTCATCGTAAAGTTCGGTCGCCTGTGCCTTCAGCCACGTGGTTACCTCTTCTTGAAGCTGTGCGTCGTCATCAAAACGCTGCATAGTCAACCACTTCTTCATTGCTGGGAATAAGTGGAAGTCGCTCGGTGCCAGGTCGGGACTGTACGGCGGATGAGGAAACAACTCCCACTTGAGAGATTCGAGAACTTCACAAGTGACATTTGCCGTGTGGGCCCGGGCGTTGTCGTGAATCAGCAAGATCTTTGAGCCCAACTTTCCCCTGCGCTTGTTTTGTATTGCTCTTCTGAGGTTGTGCAGAGTTTGGCAATACCGTTGAGAGTTTATTGTAGTGCCTCTTTCCAGGAAATACACAAAAGTCACACCTTTTATGTCCCAAAAGACAGTCGCCACGTGGTTGAAGGCGCAGGCGGCCGAATTTTACGACGAAGGAATTTCCAAGCTCGTCCATCGCTACGATAAGTGCTTAATTGAAATGGCAACCTTGTAGAAAAGCACTATTTAAGTGTGGCTTTCATCTGTATATAATAAAAAAAATTGCCAATACTTTATTTATTTTTAATTCCAAAATGTAATGTACTTTGTGGATAGCCCTTGTACTAGCAGTCGCTCCAGAGACGGTACGACAGTGCACTTATCGATACTCGCTGCTGCTGCCGCTCACGGACAAGTCAGGCAGAAAGTTAGTGACGCCGGAAAATGGAACAGGAAAACGAGGCGGCAGTACGGTAATAGAAGATGACAAACAAAAAATAGCATGAGCACGAGCCATGCACGGCTCACCCTGCCCATAATGCTCAAAACATTCTCAATGGAGGAGAGGTCTGGCGGCCTCGCAGGCCTAGTTAGGGCTTGGCAAGCACGAAGACTAGCAGCAGAAACTTTCGTCGTGTGCGGAAAGTCATTATCTTGCCGGAATGTAAGCACAGCATGCAGCATGGCTTGTCATGAGGGGCAACAAAACGGGGCGTAGACTTTAGTCGACTTACCGCTGTGCGGTAAACAAGCTGCGGACGACAATCAAAGAGGTCCTGCTACGAAAAGGAATGGCACCCCAGAATATCAGTCCTCGTTATCAGGCTGCATGGCCAGCGACAGTTAGGTTGGTATCCTATCGCTGTCCGAGGCGGCTCCAGGCAAGTCTTCGCCCTGGAGTATCATTGCATGTAGTAGACTTCAGTGAGGACTTCCTCTTCGAACTGAGCTCCGAAGATCGGCGAAGACGCTCAAGACACTGCGATGTTTTGTCGAACGTTCTGTTTCTCCAATTCAACGTATGGCAGAAAACGTTGGACATCATATTGAACATCTGTTTCACCAGTCTCACGGCACTTAAAAACCGATGTCGTTTTGCTTTTTATGCTGTTGCTGGGGCAAGGACAACTAAAAACTGATTTTCCTTATCCGATGTTGTACACTACTGGTCATTAAAATTGCTACACCACGAAGATGACGTACCATCACGTTTCCTACTTTCATAAAAGTCGGATTGTAACCTATAGCCATTGCGGTTTATCATATCGCGACATTTCTGCGCGCGTTGGTCGAGATCCAATGACTGTTAGCAGAAAATGGAATCGGTGGGTTCAGGAGGGTAATACGGAACGCCGTGCTGGATCCCAACGGCCTTGTATCACTAGCAGTCGAGATGACAGGCATCTTATCCGCATGGCTGTAAAGGATCGAGCACCAAGTCTCGATCCCTGAGTCAACAGATGGGGGATGTTTGCAAGACGACAACCATCTGCACGAACATTTAGACGACGTTTGCAGCAGCATGGACTATCAGCTCGGAGACCATGGCTGCGGTTACCCTCGACGCTGCATCACAGACAGGAGCACCTGCGCTGGTATACTCAACGACGAACCTGGGTACACTAATAGCAAAACGTCATTCTTTCAGATGAATCCAGGTTCTGTTTATAGCATCACGATGGTCGCATCCGTGTTTCGCGACATCGCGGTGAACGCACATTGGAAGTGTCTATTCGTCATAGGCATACTGGCGTATCACCCGGCGTGATGGTATTGGGTGCCATTGGTTACACGTCTCGGTCACCTCTTGTTCGCATTGACGGCACTTTGAACAGCGGACGTTACATTTCAGATGTGTTACGACCCGTGGCTCCACCCTTCATTCGATCCCTGCGAAAACCTACATTTCAGCAGGATAATGCACGACCGCATCTTGCATATCCTGTACCGGCCTTTCTGGATACAGAAAATGTTCGACTGCTGCCCAGGCCAGCACATTCTCCAGATCTCTCACCAATTGAAAAAGTCTGGTCAATGGTGTCCGAGCAACTGGCTCGTCACAATACGCCAGTCTCTACTCTTGATTAACTGTGGTATCGTGTTGAAGCTGCATGGGCAGCTGTACCTCTGCACGCCGTCCAAGCTCTGTTTCACTCAATGCCCAGGCGTATCATGGCCGTTATTACGGCCAGAGGTGGTTGTTGTGGGTACTGATTTCTCAGGAATTATGCACCCAAATTGCGTGAAAATGTAATCACATGTCAGTTCTAGTGTAATATATTTGTCCAATGGATACCCGTTTATCATCTGCATTTCTTCTTGGTGTAGCAAATTTTAATGGCCAGTAGTGTATAACCTTGTCTTGGTAGACAGGATTATCTGACAGTGCAACAACTTTTGACTGCCGAACTCTTGCAGTCAGGCAGCTTGAACAGTAGGGATGGTGTAATGTGCAACTCAAATCATAGACGTCGTATTGCGATTCATCTTGTCATTTGTACCTGACCCCATTTACGTTAAGGCCCTTGTAGCACCATCTTTTTTTTCTCCGTGATGTTCCTCCTGTCTTAATAATATGCTGTTCAAATTTGACGTGATTCCGAGCCGCGATTGTTTTTCTACAGACTTTTGAAGTTGGAACTTTAATTATGGTCATTCTGCGTATACATGATTAAGTCCTACTCTTACTTCTCCTGTTTTTCACAATAGTATTTCTGTGTATGCTCGATAAAGGGTTAAGAGAGAATACATCTTCTGAGACCCACTTCACAATTCCTTGAAAAACATCACTAACTCTTTCTTTTGCACATTGGCTTGTAATGGGCCCTGACAGCTGTCGAAGTAGCAGTATCGATAAGTAACGTGCCTGGCGTGCAGCTGGCTGCCTTTGGGACGCCTGTCGTGGTGTGTACACGTGCCGCGGGCGCGGGTGCCGGCAGGAGCGGAAGCGCGCGGAGGCGTGGGCGGTGCGCGTGGCGTGCAGCGCGGCGTGGGTGGCGGGGGCGGCGGCGGCGCTGCCGGGGGCGGCGGCGCTGGTGGCGGCGTGCGCGCTCTACCGCCGCCTGGCGGCCGCCGTGCTCGCCTGCACCACCGGCCGAGACTTCGCAGGGCTGCTCGCCGGGCCCGACGCCGTCTGGGCCGTCGAGGACGACGCCGCGCGCTCCGTCATCAACGTGCTCGCCACGCTGCAGGTACCGTCCCGGCAGGCGCCGCGCCTGCACTAAGCACACTAAAACTGTCTGATCAGTGGTTAGCACACTGGACTCGCATTCTGGAGGACGACGGCTATACCCCACGCCCGGCCTTCTTGCTTTAGGTTTTCCGTGGTTTCCCTAAACCGTTTCAGGCAAATGCTGGGATGGTTCCGTTTAAAGGGCACGGCCGACTTCCTTCCCCATCCTCACCTAATCCGATGGGACCGATGACCTCGCTGTTTGTTCCCCTCCTACAATTGCTTGAACTCTGCTGGCGATTCTTTCGATGAGGTGTCTTCTAACAATACCACCACTTGCGAAGTAGGTTAGAAATCAGATTAATAATGTTGCTCACGCAGCATATGTTCGTTTTATCGGGCAACAACAAAGTTGACTGTGGATGATATGATCAGAATGGAAATAATGAGGTCACTGTAAAAAAAGTCATTAAATTGGCACTTATCTTGAATGGATTCCCACGTAATTTTCGTCGAAGTCTTTATGGCTCATCTTGTTGATTCTAGAGTGATTCCACTTTGACTGCTATAAGGTCCAGATCTATATTTTAGCAATATTAGAAGACTTAACGAATGCGTTTTTCAGGAGATTCTTAATGATCAAACAATCCCAGATCAGAACAATGGTATGGTACAAGTAATTTTTGACTTGGTGTTCACGATCCACATTTTTATTAAACTTCTTGTAAATTCACATATACTTATTCTTAATTGTCACATCCTCAAGAAAACAGTTTTGTATCAATCTTCATATATTTAATTTCCACATTAACCAAACACAAGGCTTGACTGTTCTTTTACAAAGCGAAATAACAACTTAACTTCTGCCAAAGTGAAACAAAGACTGCTCTGTGCGCATTCGCGCCAAAACGGTTACAAGTAAGTCAAAGATTATCACTGTCTCACAGAAATGAATACACAAAAGAACCATATCACTGTAATATATCGATACATAGGAGTACCTACACATTAATAAAACCAAATGTGAATATTGTCACAAAAGTATGTCTGTTACTTCGCAGAAAAGTTGTACGATTTTACTGGTATCGAGAATTGGGATTGGAGTGCCGTAATGGTCACGTAAATAGATAACCATTATAGTCTGAATGTCTGTGAAGGAATGGCAGCACATTCATCTTGAATAGATTCGACACTGGAGTTTGGAGCGAAGGCGACTTCGTAACTCATTCTCCCGCCACCATCATCATCATAGTCATCAGTGTTCTGCCCTACGACAGGTCTTCACATGTAACTCTCCATGCAGTCCTTTCACTGGCTAACCTCTTAGTTTTCTTATAATTGTTTCTTATCCTTACATTATCCACCACTTGGTATTCTTCTTCCTCTTCTCTTCACCTTTCCTTCTACAGCTTCCCCCAATAAAAAATCTCTTCTAATCCAGTGTGCAATGCAATTCAAATGGCTCTAATCACTATGGGACTTAACATCTGAGCTCAATATCCCCCTAGACTTAGAACTACTTAAACCTAACTAACCTAAGGACACCACACACATCCATGCCCGAGGCAGGATTCGAACCTGCGACCGTAGCAGCTTCGCTCCAATGCAGTTGTTTCCTCTTTCTCATTACCTTTAAAATTTCTCTCTCTTCTCCACACCTTCTCGTTTCTCACTTTGTCTACTCATATGTCCCTTCCATCCTCCTCTGAAATGCTTCCATTCTTCTTTTTCCCTCTTTCCTCACTGTCCATGTCTCAGCTCCTTAAAATGCCATGCTGCATATATAGCAGTTCTCTAGTGTCTTCCTTACGCCTCTGACCATGCACCCACATAGAAGCCTCCTTATATTATTAAACGCTTTCTTGGCAGTTGCTATACGTGCTTTCATCTACTTATTACATCCCATATAGTCCGTGATAGTGCTTCCCAGATATCTGAAAGCACTAAGTAGTTCTATATCTTCCTGTCCTAACTTTATAGTTGTTCTTAATTTTGTTGCACTTATCAACATACATCTTGTTTCCCTTACTAATTCTCATTCCGAACTCCTCACAGGTCTTATTTAATTATTTTACCATTTCAGTCATAGTTCTTTCGCTCTCTGCTAGTAACACCACATCATCCGCAAATCGAATACATTCTATCCTCCTACCACCAACCCAACTCCTATTTTGTTTCAAATATCTCTCAATAGTATACTCCACATATATGTTACAGCATAGAGGGGAAGCAGTAGCCTTGCATCACACCTCTTCCAATTGTGCTTTCCTCTGTGATCTAATTTCCAATCTGTAGTCATGTTTTCTGCTCTAGGTATAGGTTCTTTTTTATCAGTCTTCTACCCTCCAGTGGCCACCATCCCTCTTTAGATTGTCCGCTATTTAATTCCACTGTATCAAAGGCTTTCACCAAATCAATGAAAACAGCATAACCTTCTCTTCTTTCATTGTATCTCACTTATAATTCTCAGCAATCGTATTGCATCTCTTGCTCCTTTCCCTCATCTAAGTCCCTACTGCTCCTTTGCAATACTTTTTTCCCAGTCTTTCTTGAAGTATTCTATTTATCACCCTCAATAAATCTTTTGCTGCATGAGAAATCGCACTTATAGTTCGAAAATCTTCATCCCCAGAGGTCGGGAGTCTGGGCAAGCTTATCTACGTATTTGTGGAATGTTATAGTCCACAAACCATTGCCTCTCAGCTGCTGCTTTACAACATGGTACGTGACTTGGACAAAATATCTAGTTGGTCTGATGAATGGCAACTACCTCCAAAGGTAGAAAAATATAAGTTAAAGCAAACAAACTCACAATGTTGGAATGTAGCATTAGCAGTGTGCTGCCTGACACAGTAACGCCGATTAAATATCTAGGTATAGCGTTGCAAAGCAAATATAAAATGGAATGAGCATGTAAAGATTATAGTACAGAAGGCAAATGATAAACTTCAGTCTATTGGGAGAATTTTAGGTAAGTGTGGTTCATCTGCAGGGGAGACTGCACATAAGCAACTGTGTGGCCCGTTGCTGAGTGCTGTTCGAGTGTTTGGGATCTACATCAGGTACGATTAAAGAAATACATCGAAGCAGTTCAGAGACGGGCTGTTAGATCTGTTGCCAGTAGGCTCGAACAACACTCAAGTCTTACAGAGATGCTTCGGGAATTCAAATGGGAATTGCTGTAGGAACGGCGACATTCTTTCCGAGGAACACTACTCAGAAAGTTTGGAGAACCGACATTTGAAGCTGACTGCAAAACGATTCTACTACGTTTTTCGTAAGATAAGATTAGGGAGATTAGGGCTCGTACGCAGGCACATAGACCGTCGTCTCTCCCTCACTCCATTTGCGGATAGAATAGGAATGAAAATGACAAGTTGTGGTACACGGTACCGCCGCCACGCACCATACGGGGCTTGCGGAGTATGCAAGTTGATGTAGATGTAGCTGTACAAACAACTTCAAAATAGAGGCTGTTTGTTTATGTAAGTATGCAGAAAATGTTGATTCGTCCTGTCATACGCAGCAGTCGAATGAAGTACATCCTCTTGACCACCATATTCAAGATACTGCTCACAAGCTAAATGCTGCTTTTTTTACCACTAGAACAGTATCTGAAATTAGCGATAGTTCAACACGAAAAGTAGTCTATTTTGCTAATTTTCATTCGCTTGTGGTTTGAGAATTCTCACACTGGCTTCTCAATACATATTTGCCTTAACGCTATTTGTTGTTAAAAATATCAGCACGTTCCCAAGAATGAGCAGCTTTCACTCAGTTAATACCAGGCAGAAATCCAATATGCATTTGGAACGTATGTCCTTGGCTCTTGTGAGGAATGGCGAGCGGTATTCTGCTGCATCTATCTTCAATAAGTTGCATCAAGAGTTCAAAAATCTCAATAATAACCACGCACTTTCAAGTCTAAACTGAAGAGTTTCCTCATGTCGCACTCCTATTCTGTCGAGCAACTTCTGGAAAAATTTAAAAAAGTAAGTTAATTCGTGTGTTACAAACTTATGGCTTGTCGTCTACATAGGATTCACTCATGTTTCATTTGACCTCTTATTACTCTTATGCTATAATTTAATGTACTGGCTTATTCTTTGATCATGGAGACTTGCTCCTCAATTTGGTCCTATTGAACACGATATATATTCTGGTGTCCCAAATTAAAGCAACAAACTGAAAGTTTGCAAGGTTGCCCTAATGGTGCCACAAAACAGTATTAATAGGTCACAGTAAAGTAGAAGAAATGTAAAGAATACAGAAAGTGTGCAAAACGGTAGACAAAAATGTTCTTCGTTTTTTTCTCCAACTTAACGGATTTGCCCACACATTCTGACAACAGGTTAAGGTGCTCATTTTGGGGTGTGATCAACTCTGGCAGGCATACAGGCCTGAGAACGACGGGACATGCTGTGAATGATGTCGTCAATCTCGTGTTAAGACAGTAACTCCCTTTCTTCCTGCAGAGCTGTTCAGAAGTCATAGAGAGTGGTTGGTGGATGCTGACGTGATGCAACCCGTCTGTCTAGCACCCCAGACATGCTCTATGGGATTCAAATCGAGAGAGCGAGCAGGTCACGCCATGCGTGCAATATCTTCCGTTTCCAAAAAACAAAAAATACATCAACCTCCAGTTCTCTTTGAAGTCGAGCACTATCGTCCATCAGTATAACGTCTGGGCCCACAGCACCTCTCAACAACCGCGCATGAGACCCCAAGGTCTCCTCACGGTACCTTACAGCAGTTAAACCTTGCTGATTCACCTGTAGAATTTCATGAAGAGATGTTCGACTGGTCAACATAATCCCTGCACGCACCATTAGGGATCCTCCTCGATATCGGTATCTTTCCACAATGTTTGGCTCCCGAAATCGTGTTCCGCTTGCCCTCCAGATGCGAATCCCTCGAGAATCACACTCGAGATCAAATCGGAACTCATCTGTGAAAAGAACATTGGCCCACCGTCGACCGTCCAGGTGGCATGTTGACGATTCTACTCTAGACGCTCCTTCCTGTGAAGACATACCAACAAGTCCAGGGGAGCGAGGTCAGATGCCAGTTGCTGTGCAGTACTGAGGCGGTACCGTCGTGTCCTTACAGCCAAAGAACGGTCCACTCTTTCTGATGTCAGCCCTGTCCTCCTCTCCGGGATACAATTTCGGCCTCTAAAAAGAGTCACACAACAACAGAAAGATTTACACTAAGCCATCGGGCCACATCAGTCTCCGTTCTTCCTATGGCCCTCCATCGAAGAGAGTCTGCAAGCGTTTTCTCTGGGCCACACTGCACCGCCTGTGACTGTGTACATGGCTGTTTACACAGGGATTGTGGATGTGGTACTGCCCTGCAAACATTACCCCGCATGATAGTTGCCCTGACGTCATTGCTGGCATGGTCTTCCGTTGAACGGAATGCCATACTCCGTGCACAACACGATCGTGACGACATTTTTGACAGTTAGAGTGATTATATCGTGAATTAGACATGGAAAGGTGAAACAGCAGTTTGTTGCTTTAATTTTGGACAGCAGTGTAAAATAAAATAATAAAGTGAGTGTTTGCAGTTGGGCAGTGAGACTATGACGCGGTGTGTGGGCAGGTGGAAGACGACGGCGTGGACGGCGCGCAGCTGCTGCGCCAGCTGCGGTCGCTGCTGCTGGAGCGGCTGCAGAGCGGCGCGCTGCCCGAGAAGCTGCTGCTGCTGCGCCGCCACTCGCCGCTGGGCTACTTCTACTGGCAGCGACGGCCCCAGCCGCTGCGCCTCGACGCCGTCGTCAGAGAGCACGTCCGCTTCCTCGACGAGGAAGACGACCTCGGCGAGGACGCCGCCAGGTCAGTGGCGTGAGCACAGCGTTTGTCGGAGGACCCGGGCCGCATACACGCGCAGGCTACCTGCGCTGTGGCGTATGCGCCCACGCCACAGACATTTGAAATTAGAAACAGTCATGTTAACACTGTGGTGGGAGCCCCGTTGTTGATGACGAAATACCCTCAGACTTCAAGAACAGTATAATTCCAATCCCAAAGAAAGCAGGTGTTGACAGATGTCAAAATTGCCGAACTATTAGTTCAATAATTCACAGCTGCAAAATACTAACGCGAATTCTTTACAGACGAATGGAAAAGTAGAAACCGACCTCGGGGAACATCAGTTTGGATTCCGTAGAAATGTTGGAACCCGGGAGGCAATACTTATCTTCGAAGCTAGATTAAGAAAACGCAAACCTACGTTTCTAGTATTTGTAGAGTTAGAGAAAGCTCTTGACAATGATCACTGGAATACTCTCTTTCAAATTCTGAAGGTGGCAGGGGTAAAATTCAGGGAGCGAAAGCCTATTTACAATTTCTACAGAAACCAGATGGCAGTTATAAGAGTCGAGGGACATGAAAGGGAAGCAGTGGTTGGGAAGAGAGTGAGACAGGGTTGTAGTCTCTCCCCGATGTTATTCAATCTGTATATGGAGCAAGCAATAAAGGAACCAAAAGGAAAAATTCAGAGTAGGTCTTAAAATCCAAGGAGAATCAATAAAAACTTTGAGGTTCGCCGATGACATTGTAAATCTGTCAGACAGCAAATGACCTGGAAGAGCAGTTGAACGGAATGGATAGTGTCTTGAAAGCAGGATATAAGATGAACATCAACAAAAGCAAAACAAGGATAATGGAATGTAGTCGAATAAAGTCCGGTGATGCTGAGGGAATTAGATTAGGAAATGAGACACTTAAAGTAGTAAAGGAGTTTTGCTATTCGGGGAGCAAAATAACTGATGATGGTCGAAGTAGGGAGGATATAAAATGTAGACTGGCAATGGCAACGAAAGTTTTTCTGAAGAAGAGAAATTTGTTAACAACGAATATAGATTTAAGTAAGAGGAAAGTCGTTTCTGAAAGTCTTTGTATGGAATGTAGCCATGTACGAAAGTGAAAGAGAGAGAATAGAAGCTTTCACAATGTGGTACAACAGAAGAATGCTGAAGATTAGATCGGTAGATCACATAACTAATGAGTGGGTACTGAATAGAATTGGGGAGAAGTGGAGTTTGTGGCACAACTTGACTAGAAGAAGGGATCGGTTGGTAGGACATGTTCTGAGGTAGCAAGGGATCATCACTTTAGTACTGGAGGGTAGCGTGGAGGATAAAAATCGTAGAGGGAGACCAAGAGATGAATACACTAAGCAGATTCAGAAGGATGTAGTCTTCAGAACGTACTGGGAGATGAAGCAGCATGCACAGGATAGAGTAGCATGGAGAGCTGCATCAAACCAGTCTCACGACTGAACACGACAACAAAAACAACTACATCTACATAGATACTCCGCAAGCCACCGTATGGTGCTCGGCGGATGGTACCCTGTGCCACTGCTGGTCATTTCCTTTCCTGTTCCACTCACAAACAGAGCGACGGAAAAACGACTGTCTAGACCCCTCCGCATGGTCACTAATCTCTCGCATCTTATCTTCATGGTTCTTACGTGCAATGTACGTTGGCGGCAGTAGAATCCTTCGGCAGTCAGCTTCAAATTCCGCTTCCCTAAATTTTCTCAATAGTGTTTCTCGAAAAGAACGTTGTCTTACCTTCAGGGAGTCCCATTTGAATTCCCGAAGTATCTCCGTAACACCTGCGTGTTGTTCGAACCTACTGGTAACAAATCTAGCAGCCCGCCTCTGAGCTGCTTCGATATGTTCCTTCAATCCGACCTGGTTCGGATCCCAAACACTCGAACAGTATTCAAGAATAGGTCTCACCAGTGTCCAGTGTCCCTTATGCGATCTCCTTTACAGGTGAACCACTCTTTCTTAAATTTCTACCAATAGACCGAAGTCGACCATTCGTCTTTCATACCACAATTGTTAGATGCTCTCTGCACCTCATATCTCTTTGGAACGTTCCGCCCAGATACTTAAACGACTTGACCGTGTCAAGTAGGATTCTAGGAATACTGAATCAGAACATTACAGGATTGATCTTCCTACTTATCCGGATAAACTTGCATTTTTCCACATTTAAGGCTCGCTCCATTCATCACATCAACTGAAAATTTTGGCTATGTCGTCTTATATCTTCCTACATTCACTCAACGACGACACCTTACCGTACACCACGACATTACCAGCAAACAAGCGCAGATTTCTGCCCACCGTGTCAGCCAAATCATATATGTATGCAGAGAACAACAACGCTCCTATCATACTTCCCTGGGGCATTTCTCACAATACTCTTGTCTCTGATAATCACCGTCGACGAAAACATAATTGATTCTAATATTTAAGAAATCTTCAAGCCACTCACATATCTGTGAACTTATTCCATGTGCCCGTACCTTCGTTAACAGCCTGCAATGGGGCACCATGTCAAATGCTTTCCGGAAATCCAGAAATATGGAATCTGCCTGTTGCCCTCCATCCATAGTTCTCAGTATGTCATGTGGGAAAACGACAAGCTGATTTTCAAATGAACGATGCTTTCTGAAACCATACTTTTTTGACAAAGCTTTCCAGTATCAAGAAAGTGTATTACATTCGGACTGAGAATATGTTCAAGTATTCTGCGGCAAACAGAAGTTAGGGATATTGGTCGGTAATTTTGCGGATCCATTCCTTACCCTTCTTATCTACTGTAGTCATCTGCGCTTTCTTCCAGTCGCTTGGGACTTTGCTCTTCACGATAAACGCAAGCTCGATCAGTGGCCAATGCCGTAAAGTATTCTTTGCAAAATCGACCTGAGATACCATCCTGACCTGGTGATTTATTTGCCTTCAAATCCTTCGGCTGTATCTCTACTCCAGGTATGCTTATTACTATGTTGTCCATACGGGAGTCCGTCCGATGGTCAAATGAGTGGGTGTTTGTACGATTCTCTGGCGTGAAAAAATTCTTGAACCTGAAATTTAAAACTTCGGCTTTCGTTTTGCTGTCTTCAACTGCCAAGTCAACAAGGGACTTCTTAAGTAATAGAACCCAGTACGTTCTCCTCGATGGTGAGTGTTCATCGGAGGTGAGGGTATCATCTGGAGTGCCCCAGGGAAGTGTGGTAGGTCCGCTATCTCAATAATGATCTTTTGGATAGGGTGGATAGCAATATGAGGGCTGTTTGCTGATGATGCTGTGATGTACGGGAAGGTGTCGTCGTTGAGTGACTGTAGGAGGATACAAGATGACTTTGGCAGGATTTGTGATTGGTGTAAAGAATGTCAGCTAACTCTAAATATAGATCAATGTAAATTAATGCAGATGATTAGGAAAAAGAATCCCGTAATGTTTGAATACTCCATTATTAGTGTAGCGCTTGACACAGTCACGTCGATTAAATATTTGGGTGTAACATTGCAGAGCGATATGAAGTGGGACACGCATGTAATAGCAGTTGTGGGGAAGGCGGATAGTCGTCTTCGGTTCATTGGTAGAATTTTGGGAAGATATGGTTCATCTGTAAAGGAGACCGCTTATAAAACACTAATATGACCTATTCTTGAGTACTGCTCGAGCGTTTGGGATCCTTATCAGGTCGGATTGAGGGAGGACATAAAGGCAATTCTAGATTTGTTACTGGCAGGTTTGATCATCACGCGAGTGTTACGGAAATGTTTCAAGAACTCGGGTGGGAGTTTCTGGGGGAAAGGAGGCGTTCTTTTCATGAATCGCTGCTGAGGAAATTTAGAGAACCAGCATTTGAGGCTGACTGCAGTACAATTTTACTGCCACCAACTTATATTTTGCGGAAAGACCACAAAGATAAGATAAGAGAGATTAGGGCTCGTACAGAGGCATATAGGCAGTCATTTTTCCCTCGTTCTGTTTGGGAGTGGAACAGGGAGAGAAGATGCTAGTTGTGGCACGAGGTTCCATCCGCCACGCACCGTATGGTGAATTGCGGAGTATGTATGTAGATGTAGATGTAGAATATGGGTCTTCGAGGCACATAGCAATTTTACGTAAGACCAGAATTCTCCAGCATTCTCTGCCAGATCTTTTGCTAATGTGTGACGGTGGTAGTTATATGCTTCGCGCATACATCTTTTCACAGTTGGCAACAATCTCTACTAACCTTCTCTTGTCGTCATTTGTGCGTTCACTTTTGAACTGAGAGTGCGACAGCATCTGCTTCCTCAGCATTTCCTGAATTTCGTTATTGAACCATGGTGGGCCTTTTCCATCTTTTATCCATTACGTAGGCACATAACTCTCCAGACGACGATTTACATTTTGTTTAAACTTCGCCCATATTTCCTTTACATTCATCTTACTGGAACTATGTGATGCCAGTTCACTCTGTAAGTGAAATTCTAATAACTGCCTCTCTGCAATCTGTCTAGCACAAACACTCTCCTAACCTTCTTGACTGATTTATTAACTTTCGTAGTCATAGTTACTATAATGACATCATGATCGCTAATGATCGTTTCTGTACTAACATATTTCCATTGCTCGTGGGCTGCCGAGCTAGATGCTCAAGACAATTTACAGAAAAAATGTTCAAAACAAAAGTATTTCGCATGACTGTCTGTCTGTACCCCTCCCCCTCGCAATGACTCCATAGACATTCCAATCTATAGTCGGGAGGTTAAAGTCGCATCCAACTAGTATTGCATGTTCTGGGTATTCACACGCTATTGACTGTAGACTTTATTTAAATGACTCTCTAGGACTTTCACAGCAGAGTCGGGTCGCCGGTAGAAACATTCAACAATTAATTGGGTTTCAGCTACACCTGTTTTACGCTGCCACGTGACTTCACTGTCACACTCAACTTCGACGTCACTAGAGACAAGATTTTTGTCAATTCCTACGGCGTCTAATCTGTCTTTGAGATATACGTTCCAGGACTCACTAAATATGTCAGAGCTTTTCATTTCGGGTTTCAGCTATCTGTCGGGCCCAAGAATAAAAAGATCACAAGAACTGTCCTGGAGGGCAGTATTTTCGGGAACTGTAATACGAATACTTCAACAGTTTTGTGATAAAATTGTGGCAGTCGAAGTGTCTTAATTCCGGACACCATTTGACTTTCCTTGCTACATATCGACTGGCGAGCATTCATCAGAGCACCTCAAACTACTACCTAGATTAAAAAAAACTCATGTGCGCTCTACAGGTACTCTGCTTCCCGAGTACCTGCTTACATTGTGTAGTGCACCCCTGATCTGTCAAAGGGAGTCTCACAAATACGCACACGATAAAGCATATCTAGAACCTGAAGCCAAAAAAAGTGTGAAATTCTATGGGACTTAACTGCTAAGATCACCAGTCCCTAAGCTTACACACTACTTAACCTAAATTATCCTAAGGACAAACACACACACCCATACCCGAGGGAGGACTCGAACCTCCGCCTGGAGCAGCCGCACAGTCCATGACTGCAGCACCTAAGATCGCTCGGCTAAAATCTGAAGCCAAGACCATCTAGAGTCGATGAAGCCTTTGGCTGTGACGCTCCACTCGGCCCTAAACCAAAGGAGCCCGATCAACTGTAGGAACAAGGCTGCAAAGTGCGAGCACTGCTTGCACCCTGCGCGCGAGGCCAACCGTCTTCATCGCGTCCGGCAACTGCCATTACGAACTGACGATCGCCTCAGAACCCATGCAACAGGCGTCGTTGGTATCGACGTGAGCCACAACAAGCAGGTGGCTTCACTCTGCACGCTCGAAAGCCACAGGCAAGACTGCCTCCACATCTGGATTGAGACCCCCTTGCAGATATACCGAGTGCACATTGCCTTTCTTTCCAGCCCTGAACGCTATCTGTCTACTGGGGTCCATAACGCGCCTAACATTGGAGCTCCTAATAACTAGTAAATCTCTCCCCTAATGTGCCCGCATGGACCCTGCTGAAGAAGGTGCCTCCTGTACACTCACAGGGTGTACGTGTGAGGCCAAGCGGCTAGTCTCCTCATTGTCCCTATGGCTCGAGCGACGCGAACGCGTTACCATCCGCCACTCACCGTGTTGTGAGGGCGGATCCACCGCGTCGGGCCTGTGGGCAAAACAAGCGACACGTGAGGTGTCCAGATTCTATGAATAAATGACGTCCGTTCTTCCTAACAAGTTCGAAAGGACAGATACCATATATATAATTACAGCGATGAGCTGCTCTAGGAGCTTCAGTCCGGAACTGCGCGACTGCTACGGTCGCAGGTTCGAATCCCGCCTCGGGCATGGATGTGTGTGATGTCCTTAGGGTATTTAGGTTTAAGCAGTTCTTAGCTCTAGGGGGCTGATGACCACAGATGTTAAGTCCCATAGTGCTCAGAGCCGTTTGAACCAACCAATGATCAGTGCAGATGCACACCAAGCTTACACTTTTACGGGAATTGGAGAGATTGGAGAGGCTAATGAGTAGGGGCACTACGTCAGTAGTCTGTAGTGTAAGTTGAGAATCTGGGTCTGACAGGAGGTTGGCTAGGGTAGGCTGTGCTGTTGTGGTGGGCACTCTGTTCAGATTGCGTAGTGGTCAGCGCTCTGCCTAATGAACAGGAGACCCGGGTTCAGACCACAGTTTGACACAAAATTTCAACTTTCGCCATTGATATAAATCAGTGCTCATTGGTTGTTAATGTCTTTAATTCCTTTGTATCCTATGAATATATCTGGATCTATGACCAAGTGCAAATTCAGCTTTTACCTTTGTTCATGCTAAACTGGTCGCCATCCAACAATTTTCTGTTAAACTAACAAATTCCTCCTCCTTCATAGCCACAGTCGTTCAGTGCAAATTTTTCACACTTCGCTGTCACAGGTCAACGCTAACTGACATCATGCATCGGCGATATCCTCTTAATTTGGAATGTTACTTTCGGCGTGGAATGTCCACCGCAGCATGTTGAAGCTGTCGTAATGGCGAAGTGGTGTGCCGCAGTGTGCCGTACGCTGCTGAAAAGTTGTATCTCATTCAGTCGTTCATGAATGTACTAAAGCCATTAAATCTTAGCAAGATTCTTTTATATCAAAGTTACGAGGGTCGGTCAAAAAGTAATGCCTCCCATTTTTTTTCTACATAAAAAAATTTGAATTTGGCGCCATTCCTCAAACCTTCTTCTGCAATCCACTGCAGTAGTAACTTTCTGTGTCAACAGGTGGCAGCACAGCAGAAGTTTGTAAGATGGCCGACATCGATGTTCGTTTGAGACAGCGTTGTGTGATTGAATTCTTGAATGCAGAAGGTGAAACGCCCATACGCATTCATGAAAGACTGAAGAAGGTATATGGTGTTGTGACAGTGGATGTCAGCACTGTTAGACGATGGGTTCGTCGTTGTAAGGAAGCTGAAGGGCAAACACCGTTGACTGACGAAAAGCGGAGCGGCAGGCCGGTGAGTGCAGTGACTCCACACAACATTCAGCAAGTTGATGACATCATTCGTGGTGACCGTCGGGTGACTGCAGATGAAGTGTGTCGCATTATTTCTCTTAGTAAAGGCAGTGTGATCACGATTATTAAACAATTGGGGTACTCAAAAGTTTGTGCACGGTGGGTTCCAAGAATGTTAACCGATCAGAATAAAGAGGCAAGGAAAACAATAGCCTCCCAACACTTGCAGCGCTTCCGTTTGGAGGGAGATGAGTTTCTGAAAAAAATTGTGACCGGGGACGAAACATGGGTGCATTTTTTGAACCCGAATCAAAGAGGCAGTCAATGGAGTGGCGTCACACAAGCTCGCCGAGGAAGAAGAAATTCGAAACTGTGCGATTGGCAGGGAAAGTTATGGCAACAGTTTTCTGGGATACAGAGGGTGTGATTCTGGTTGATTTTTTGGAGCAGGGATGCACAATAAATTCTGTTCAATACGTCACAACCCTCAAAAAACTTAAAGCAGGTCTTCAGCGAGTTCGCCCAACAAAATCAATGGCAGATGTTCTTCTTTTGCATGACAATGCAAGACCACACACCAGTCGTCACACCTCTGACGAGATTGTCAAAATTGGATGGGAAGTTTTGCCTCATCCCCCATACAGCCCTGACCTGGCACCATCAGACTTCCATCTGTTCGGGCCACTAAAAGAAGCTCATCGTGGGATTCATTTTGAAGATGAGGAGGCCGTCAAAACATCCGTGCGTCAATGGCTTAGGAAGCAGAGCTGTGATTTTTACCGTGCAGGGATACATGCCCTTGTTCAAAGGTAGACCAAAACTGTAGAGATGGGCGGAGATTACATTGAAAAATGACAAAATGATCCTCAATGTTGTGGTTTTCAACCTATGTAATTCCATTTAAATTTCCTGACAATTAAACGTAGAAAAAAAATAGGAGGCATTACTTTTTGACTGACCCTCGTACATGTATTTCATAACTTAAAAAACTACTAGGAAAATACTTTTATGTCTTCATTTTTTTCTAATCCATGTCGTTCCTGTTAGAATAGCTTACATACTTGGCAAGGAATATAAAAAATAAAAGTTACAAAACAGGACCAGTGCTGATAAACGATGATGATGTAGACAAGCCTGAAAGATCCTGTGTGGATCAGTTAGTCCATCTGAGTTGCAGCTGCCCCCCGTGAAGAACGTTGGGAACGTACGCTGATGAGCAAAAACATTATGACCACTGCCCACTGCGAGATTGAATTCCATCTCGTGACGCGTCGAGGAAAGTACACTCCTGGAAATTGAAATAAGAACACCGTGAATTCATTGTCCCAGGAAGGGGAAACTTTATCGACACATTCCTGGGGTCAGATACATTACATGATCACACTGACAGAACCACAGGCACATAGACACAGGCAACAGAGCATGCACAATGTCGGCACTAGTACAGTGTATATCCACCTTTCGCTGCAATGCAGGCTGCTATTCTCCCATGGAGACGATCGTAGAGATGCTGGCTGTAGTCCTGTGGAACGGCTTGCCATGCCATTTCCACCTGGCGCCTCAGTTGGACCAGCGTTCGTGCTGGACGTGCAGACCGCGTGAGACGACGCTTCATCCAGTCCCAAACATGCTCAATAGGGGACAGATCCGGAGATCTTGCTGGCCAGGGTAGTTGACTTACACCTTCTAGAGCACGTTGGGTGGCAAGGGATACATGCGGACGTGCATTGTCCTGTTGGAACAGCAAGTTCCCTTGCCGGTCTAGGAATGGTAGAACGATGGGTTCGATGACGGTTTGGACGTACCGTGCACTATTCAGTGTCCTCTCGACGATCACCAGAGGTGTACGGCCAGTGTAGGAGATCGCTCCCCACACCATGATGCCGGGTGTTGGCCCTGTGTGCCTCGGTCGTATACAGTCCTGATTGTGGCGCTCACCTGCACGGCGCCAAACACGCATACGACCATCATTGGTACCAAGGCAGAAGCGACTCTCATCGCTGAAGACGACACGTCTCCATTCGTCCCTCCATTCACGCCTGTCGTGACACCACTGGAGGCGGGCTGCACGATGTTGGGGCGTGAGCGGAAGGTGGCCTAACGGTGTGCGGGACCGTAGCCCAGCTTCATGGAGATGGTTGCGAATGGTCTTCGCCGATACCCCAGGAGCAACAGTGTCCCTAATTTGCTGGGAAGTGGCGGTGCGGTCCCTTACGGCACTGCGTAGGATCCTACGGTCTTGGCGTGCATTCGTGCGTCGCTGCGGTCCGGTCCCAGGTCGACGGGCACGTGCACCTTCCGCCGACCAATGGCGACAACATCGATGTACTGTGGAGACCTCACGCCCCACGTGTTGAGCAATTCGGCGGTACGTTCACCCGGCCTCCCGCATGCCCACTATACGCCCTCGCTCAAAGTCCGTCAACTGCACATACGGTTCACGTCCACGCTGTCGCGGCATGCTACCAGTGTTAAAGACTGCGATGGAGCTCCGTATGCCACGGCAAACTGGCTGACACTGACGGCGGCGGTGCACAAATGCTGCGCAGCTAGCGCCATTCGACGGCCAACACCGCGGTTCCGGGTGTGTCCGCTGTGCCGAGCGTGTGATCATTGCTGGTACAGCCCTCTCGCAGTGTCCGGAGCAAGTATGGTGGGTCTGACACACCGGTGTCAATGTGTTCTTTTTTCCATTTTCAGGAGTGTATATTAGCGGAGTAGAGACGAATGGGGAATAAATGTGGCAATGATAGGAGCCGCAGATGATATCCATTGCCATAAGCTACTCTGATATGGGGCAGTTTTGTTATGGCGCAGCTAACGAGCGAATCAACGTGTGATATAGGAAGTCAACTGTTTGTGTGCAGCTTTCGTGAGCATCTATGGCTGAAGGAGGGCAAAGCCATGAGTAGACGAAAAGATGTTGGGCGTCCACTGCTCATCACCGGTCGTGCAGGACGGAGGCCTGCCCGCTCTGTAAAGCAGGATCTGACGACAGAGTGCAGAGTATGCACAAATTTCGCGAAGTACACCGTTCAGCACGCGTTGCTGGACATATGGTTACGCAGCAGGCGGCTCCTACGTGCTCCCATTTTGACTGAACGACATCGACAAGTACCACTGCCGTGGGCACAGGATCATAGAGACTGGACCTTGAATCAATGGAAATGGCTCGGATGGGCGGATGAAGCACGTTTCTAGTCATACCAGGTCGACACTACTGTCCGGATTCGTCAGCATCCAGGCGAATGTTTGCTCGAAACATGTGCTGTGGCACGGAAGCAGGCCGGCGAGTGCAGTAAGAGGTCGGTTCAAAAAAATTTCAGAACTTTGCCCAAAAAATTTTTCTGCGGTACCTTGTACTTGTTGTACGAGGGACGTCCTTCGAAATACTCTCCTCCACAATCGAGACATCGCCTCCAGCGCCGTTTCCACTTCCGGACGCAGTCTTGGTTCGCTTCTTGCTGGATCGCACGATGCGCTATCTGAGAATTTTCTTTTATCTCCTCTGTCGTTGCAAATCTTCGTAATTTCAACGAGGTTTCCAACTTCGCAAATAAAAAAAAAGTCCGCAGGAGCCAGATCTGGAGAGTAGGGAGGATGGGGCAGCACAGTGATATCGTTTTTTGTGCAACAGTCACGCACCAACAGGGATGAACATATCGAGTACGTTATCCTGATGGAACAGCCATGAACTGTCTCGCCACATTTCAGGCCGTTTCAAAAATGGCTCTAAGCACTATGGGACTTAACTTCTAAGGTCATCAGTCCCCTAGAACTAATTAAACCTAACTAATCTAAGGACATCACACACAACCATGCCCGAGGCAGGATTCGAACCTGCGACCGTAGCGGTCGCGCGGTTCCAGACTGCAGCGCCTAGAACCGCCCGGCCGGCCAGGCCGTTTCCTTCTCACACTATCTCGCAGGCGTGGCAACACTCTTGATAGTACCATCGATTAACAGTTTGTCTCTGTGGCACGAATTCGTGATGAACTAATCCTTCGAAGTCAAAGAAAACTATCAGTATGGCGTCGACATTTGACCTGATTTGAGGATATTTTTTGGTCTTGGTAAACCTTTCCCGGTCGATCGCGAAGACTGAACCTTGGTGTCAACATTATAACCGTAGACTCATGTCTCATCAGAATTTACGATTCTCTTAAGGAACATCTCGTTCTCATTTGCGCGATCCAAAAGCTCTTCACACATTGCGAGGCGAAGGTCTTCCTGGTCTTCACTCATGAGCCGTGGGACGAACTTGGAGGCAATACGATGCATTTCAAGCTGATGTGTCAGGATTTCATGACGTGATCCAACTGAAATCTTACGTTCTTCTGCAATCTGTCCGACAGTCCGTTTTCGACTAGCACGTACAATTTCATTGACGTTCGTGACATGAGGGTCGTCGCTAGACGTCGAAGGGCGTCCTGAACGAGGGTCATCTTTAACTTCCAATCGGCCACTTTTAAACCGTGTGAACCATTCGTAATACCGAGTACGGCTTAGGCACTCATCACCGTAGGCTTCCTGCATCATTTGGCATGTCTCTGTAATGATTTTCTTGAGTTTCTCGGAAAATTTAAAGCAGGCGCGTTGCTCCTCTAACTCTGCCGTCTCGAAATTCGCAAACTGTGTGACACAATGTTCCACTCAATATACAGCTCTGAACAATTACTAACAGATATACAATAATGAAACTCAAGGCAGTTACACATTAAACACAGGCGTGTGCAGGAAGGCCACTCGCGTTTCTCTCCAAATTAAGAATGTTCAGGAACAGACACGTATTACTCGTTGGGTGACATTCACTTTGGCATCCACAAGACCTGTGACAGTATTCCAAGACATCGTGACAGCTGTGAACAAAGTGAACTTTATTACTGATAACCTGTACCAGTTTACGCTTGATGCCTTCCCCGACGGCGATGGCACCTTCCAGCAGGACAACGAATCGTGTCAAAAGGCCTTTAATAGTGCTAAAATTTTTGAGTTGCTCGATAGTGAACTCACGAGGCGTGTTGTCCACCAAATTCGCCTGATCCGAAACGGATGGAACACATCTGGAAAATTCTCGGGTGCCCGCTCTGTGCCCAGAAAACCTCCGGCCTGAAACTTACGGGAATTGTGAGGCCTGTCCACAGACATCTGGTGCCACATACCTGCAGAAACCTAACAAGGACCTGTCGAATCCATGCCTCGCATAATCGTTGCTGTACTGCCTTCCAAAGGCAGACAAACACGTTTTTAAAAAGGTGGTCATGGTGTTTTCGCTCATTAGTGTAATTTCACGTATCGCGAAACGGTAGTAAGTAGAAAGACGTTAGGACTAGATGAGATACCTGCAATATTTTACAAATTTTACGCTGACCAACTTGCTCCCCCTTCTAGCAGTAATTTATTGTAGATCCCTTGAGTAATGGAGGGTACCTTGTGACTGGAAGAACACGGAGATCATTTCCGCTTTTAAGAAGGTCCGTAGGACAGACGCACATAATTGTAGACCTATATCGTTGACGCCAATCTGTTGTAGAATTTTAGAACATGTTTTATGCCCAAAAATTATGACATTCTTGGAGAATTCCGCAAACAGAGATCCTGCGAAACTCAGTTCGCTCTCTTCCTCGATGAGAGCCACAATGCCGCAGACAATGGCGCTCGGGTTGATGCCGGGTTTCTTGACTACTGGAAGTCATTTGACACCATCCTTCACTGCCATTTAGTGAAAAAATACTAGCTAATCAAGTATCGGAGCAGATTTGTGACTGGATTCGAGACCTCCTTGCTGACAGAACTCAACACTTCGCTCTTAACGGAACAAAAGCGATAGATTTAAAGGTAATTTCCGGTCTACTCCAATGAAGTGTGATAGGACCGTTACTATTTACAAAATGATCTAGTAGAAAGCGTCGGATGCTCTCTAACGCTGTTAGCAGATGATGCTGTTGTCTGTAACAAAGTAGCAACGCCGGAAGATAGTAACGACTTGCAGAATGATCTCCAGAGAACTGATGAATGGTGCACGCTCTGGTGGTTGATCCTGAACGTAAATAAATGTAACATACTGCGCATATATAGGAAAAGAAATGTACTACTGTACAGCTACACTGTTGATAACAAAGCTCTGGAAACAATATCTGCCGTAAAATACCTATGAGTAACTAATCGAAACGACCTTAAGTGGAATGGCCATATAGAACAAATAGTTAGAAGAGCAGATGCCAGACTCACATTCATAGGAAGAATCTTAAGGAAATGTTACTCATTCACGAAGGGAGTGGCTTATAAGGTGCTTGTTCGACTCAATCTTGAGTATTGTTCATCTGTCTGGGATCCCTACCAGATAGGACTGATAGAAGAGATAGATAATATCAAACGAAGAGCGATGCGTTTCGTCACGGGATCGCTTAGCTGGCGAGAGAGCGTTATGGAGATGCTAAACAAACTCCACTGGCAGACGTTGCAAGAGAGGCGTTGTGCGTCACGGGGAGATTTACTATTGAAATTTCGAGAGAGCGCTTTCCGGGAAGAGCCGGACAACATATTACTTCGCCCCTACATACGCCTCGCGTAATAACCATGAGTAGAAAACTAGAGAAATTAGAGCCAGTACCGAGCCTTACCGACAATCATTCTTCGCACACGCTATTCGCGAGTGGAACAGGGTTGGAGGGCCCAGTTAGTGGTACAAAAAATACCCTCCGCCCCACACCATTAGTTGAATTGCGTAGTATGGAAACTGAGAATTTTCAGTGAAGCGAAAACGGTATTAAAGGGAATAAATTGTGTTGTTCATGACAATAACGCTAACCACCGCGGCTGTGGATAAAATCGATTAAAAATTACAATGTCACTTTACTGCACGTTATTTTGCCAAAACGCTTTTCGGGTAAAACACCCATTTTAACCTGTGTCGTCACATATCGCCCTCTTCCATCAGCCGCGTTTTGTACGATGCAGTCGACACGTGCGAAATAACTTTTCTAGCCACACACTCATCAGCGTACATTAAATCTACCTGCTAATCAACACCGAGTTACTGCAGTACTCATTTTAATGAATACAAAACAGACAGGCGGCATTCAAAATAAAGAGTGGCTCCGAAATGCGTTTCTTGTGGAATTCTCATAAAATGACGAGCACTATGGAGGCTAATAGTAGGAAACAAAGGTAAAGCACTGAAGTCACATAACAGTTGAAGATAGGCCCAGATAGGATCAATAATATCATTCGTGTAATATAAGCAACAAAATATCAAATTCACAAGAAAACCTGAAATAGAAAACAGTAGTAAAATTCTCGTCAGTGAATTAAGATTTAAGAGCCACTGCCACACTTGTTGCGGTTGACAGCACTTAATACCATCGTGACAACAGTAGAGACGAGTTTTGCTTCAGTGATTAAAGAGTACTATGAGTACCACGAGTACCACGAGTACCATTTCATAGGGTCTCAGAAGTAAACGTAATTTATCGTATTATTTTAATAGACTGAAACGCCATTTTCTTGCGGCACCTATCTTTATTTACATTAGAGATGCTTTTCGCCAGTTACGTTGAGACACTTGCAGTGGTCTTATAGTTAATCGCCTACCCGACTGAGATTTGACTTTCATCTCAACTGGTCATAGGTTACAGGTCGCACCGTCACTTCGCTTATAAAACATCGATTCATTTTCACGCCACAACATTTTTGTTTTTTGGTATTTATATTTCATAAGCTGCCTGCTGTGGAAAGCAACTGATCTGCCGGGAACAGTAGGTTTTTCTTATGAGAACTGGAAGCAATTTCTGTTCTAACAATGTTTGTTCACTTGGTGCCTATTTTCTTAATTTTTATGTGTTGTCAACCGAAATCCATAGAAAAAGCCTTTGTATAATAACGGAAGGGGGTGCAAAACAAATAGGCACAGATAAAAGCAGGAAAGACGCATTTCAATTTCTAAAGCGTGTATTTATTTGTCTGTTAGCTAAACAAAACACTTTTCTGCCTTGTTACATGAAACGTTATTTTTGTACGATCTAGGTTCGGATGTTAACCCGATTTTTTTGGAGACAATTGATTCCAAAGATGGCAACCAAACCAGGATAAACACAAGTTCACTTCTTGATTTAATAATTCTCTACATAAACTACAAAAGTTAGTTGACTATTTTGAGATACCTGTTTTTGAATTTTACAATCTTATGACATTCATTAGGATAACATTTGCTCTAATGTGAATAAGCATACGTTGGAGAAGGGCTACGCGCATAGGAACGGATATTTGTGTGATTATCTACTCATGGATGAAGGCATCAAGTTCCCCCGACCCCTTACTTAAAAGTTGAAACATTATCTAAAGGTGGTGCATAGTGGAACTGAGTCTCCTAGACCCTCATCAAGTGGCAAGTGTGATGCAGCACAGAATTTCGGTGGCAGTGGAGTTTGCCTGGAGGTTGTGCAAGATGTAACCTTTAAAGAATAGTAATTTAGTGTTATTGATAGCATTAATCACACAGTTATCAGAGCGGCATGAACCACAAAATTATCAGATCGCATGCATAAGACGAAAACGAACTCGCTCTCAATTTTCTAAATAACTTAATATCTTATATAATAATTTCGGGAAAAAACCCTAAGGAGGCACAAAAGAATATGCTGTCACAAAATATTAACATAATACACAAGAATCATCCACTATAAATATTTTTTCCCACTGAGATTAACTTTACAATAGGAGCACTCAGTGAAACCTATGACGTCACGCACAGGTCAACAAACTAGCCCAAGGACACCCCACTGCGACCAACACTTTAAGCAACCACAAACAGACAACATGAACAATATACACACCCTACAGCGGCAAAAATCAAATGTGTATCAGTTACCAACGCGCATGGAAAAGTCACTCGAATCGCTAGAAGCTTATAACTAAAATGCAGCTCCTCAGATAATTCACAGCTTCTCAATATTCAAGTCCCTCATAGTCTCACAGAGTTTCAACAAAACACAATACACTTATTGAAGGCCCTATGTTGTGTACATAGTTCCGCGTAGTCAGCGCGTCCACAACTTTCCCACTAGAGCGCGGCCCACTAAGCACAACTGCATAGGAGCAGCGCTCGTCCGTCTCCGCGAGATGGCGTTACCATGGAGACGGACCAAATTCTGCTTCCACCGATCCGCGTATTAATATGTAACGCAGCCAATGAGATTGCTGCTAACGTAGAACCTTTTCTCCTCGCGGATCACACTCGCGCAGTGATACATGGACGCGCGAGGTATTATAACGAGTGTGCAGACCTCCGATTAGTGAGTCTACATTAGTCTGCATTAGTCTGTAGTCAAGTTTCAGTCTGCTCCTAATAAGATTACCATATTCCTGTACATAGCCATGAAGATAAATGTATAGACACTTTTGTCAAGTATCAGAGATATATGTGAGAATAAGATTAACGTACCAATACCAAAGGAACTTCAGATTGTCAATTGTAAATAGCATCCAGAACCAAGTTAAGCAATTTTTATGCTTGTTATTATTTTAATAAATGTGTGTGAAAATTAATCAAGTTCTGTTTTAAGTTGGTCACCGTCAATCTGCTACTCAAAGCGTGCAAGTGGCATTTCTATCGTCTGACCTAATGGCAGAAGATAAACACGCCACGATAAGACCACGAGACATATTGCTGACACTCAAGTCAAATAATCTGATGGTGTGTGTACTGAAGGTCTTACATTACGCACACCCCACCCTACTACTCATATTTCAGACACAAAAGCAACCTTGCCGTGCTTCATCAAATCAAAACGTTGACAATATTGTACATAAATGCTACCACACACTAGAAGGCCAGAGCCGCGCGGGATTAGCTGAGCGGTCTTGGACGCTGCAGTCATGGACTGTGAGGCTTGTCCCGGCGGAGGTTCGAGTCCTCCCTCGGGCATGGGTGTGTGTGTTCGTGCTTAGGATAATTTAGGCTAAGTAGTGTGTAAGCTTAGGAACTGATGACCTTAGCAGTTAAGTCCCATAAGATTTCACACACATTTCATTTTCAACTGGAAGGCTAGAACAACAAAATGGCATAAGTCATTCATATCCACAGCCTTCCAATCGCCATAACGGAAATCTTTCTTCTGCATAAGTTTCCTGGCTCCCTGCTGCTGCATCATCTCTATGTACGGACCCAAACACTGTCTACTGTTCCAGCCATATGCCTGATATTAAAAGGAGGCCACACCCATTGTTGACGTTCTGCAGTCCTCGTGTCTTGCTGAATCCATGTTATGTGCTTCAACTCCACGCAGCACTGTTACACTTAGTCCAGGACGTGTCCACTGCGGCTGTCTCGCGTCCACCAGTGGTTGCCGGTCCTCCACCACATGTAACCCTACAGACACCGGCACATCCTGGACCGACCCCACCGAAACAAAACAATGTCGGCCAGCGTGCCATGCCTCCGGCGCCACTGTCGTAGAAATCAGTATAAAGGCAGGGTTCCTACGAAAGTAGTAGTACAATCTCCGAAGTATACATGTACCGAATTTATTATGAAAGTAGTACTACATAAAAGACATAAGTGATCGTGAGGAAATTAAACTTCCTGGCAGACTGAAACTGTGTGCCGAACTGAGAGTCGAACTCGGGAGCTTTGCCTTTCGCGAGCAAGTGCTCCACCAACTTTTTTTTAAGTAACGAACCGCTGCAGGAGCAGGACGACGGGTAGGGCAGGGGTTAACACCCGAGGTCTGGCTATCCCTTCGCCATACCCACGCAACGTGTTCTAGGGTCGAAGGATCAGTGAGAGGATTTAGCGAATTTGGCGATGTTGATTTATTTGCTTATTTATTTTTATTTTGTGTATTTATTGAATTATTTTTGTTTTATTAAACCAACTGTGCTATCCAAGCACGACTCACGACCCCTCCTCGCGCTGTGAGGACACGTCGTGAGGTGTGCTTTGATAGTTCAGTTGGAAAGGGCGAAACTCCCGTGTTCGAGTCTCGATCCGGCACACAGTTTTCATGTCGGCACGGTAGCTCAGCGTGCTCGGTCAGAATCTGGCTACTCTCTGCAATAAGACAACTGAGTGAAGGGGTAAACAACGAACTTCAACGGATGTCATGTGACGTCCGCTACGACCAAACACAACGAACAATAAGGAACAAAAAAAGTTAATAGAGCACTTACCCGCGAAAGACAAAGGTCCCGAGATCAAGTCACGTTCCGGCACACAGTTTTAATCTGCCGGAAAGTTTCATACCAGCACACACTCAGCTGCAGAGTTAAAATTTCATTCTGACGACGAAATTACATAGTCTCTTTCATAACACGACTAACAAAATAAAGCGCTTACATTTTCTGGATGGTAACTGGTGTAAGGGCACTCACTGTCCCCTTGTGTCATTGCATTTTTGGTGCTTTGTTCAACGTCCATTCCTTTCAATTACTTCAAAAAATCTCTTCGGCATTGATTTTGCTAGGGTTTGTAGCTCTTGTAGTGACATTACACTCTTCTCACATCACTTTTTTCAGCTCACTTACGATCACAGCATGCCTTCCATTGCGACAAATACGCCTTTCAAATATTTCCCAAAGGTTTTCGACAGTGTTCAGGTCCGGGATACGTGCAGGCCAGGGAAAGACATCGATATGTTTGTTTTCAAATCACTTTGTGGTTGTAACAAAAACATGCACAGCTGAGTTATCTTGTTGAAACATTAGACTTTCATCCCCTAATTCCTCATACACTCTAATCAGTTCTTTCTCTACCATCTCAGTGTACACCTTTGAGTTCATTATGGTGTTCAGCCAAGCAATAAATGATTTACATGTAGCGCAGAAGGCTGCCCAAATCATAATACTTCCACCACTAAAATTTCTGCTTATACTTACCAGCTGCTCCGTTCCCAGATCAGGCCAATAGTGTTTCAATACATAAGCCCCCTCTAAATTAGATTTCTTCTCATCACTGAGGATAAGTTTATCGCATTGTTAAAGCAGCATTCTGCAATCGCTTCTTGAATGGAAGATGTATGTCAAGTGACAAGCTTTCTCGAACACGTCTGTCAATTACTGACAGCTGCAAATCAGAAGAGTAATAGTTTGCGGCCCTTGCTTTGCGCTGTCAATTACTGACAGCTGCAAATCAGAAGACTAATAGTTTGCGCAGAATTAACCGTTTCGATGCGTCAGATAATATTACACTTTGCCCATATTTTCCGTTCTGTCAGTATCCTTCAGCCAATCTAACGAAATTATCGACTTCTTGGCGGTTTGACGATCAGAGAGTCCTATTTCCTTGAACGCAACGATTTTCGCTTCTGCATCACACAATGACTGTTTTCCGTGTGGCGCTGTCACAGTCGTGGTTTATGCATACAACACGTGCTGTCACCAATGGCAACTGTTTCCCATCTGCGGTAAAAGGACGCACGCACTAACACCGCAAAGAGCCGACTGCCTTTATACCAACGTCCACAATCTACCACCTGGATCCCTGATGCCCTGTTATGTGCCGTATCACTGACATCAAGTACCGTACTATTTGACTGCATTTGTCCGTATACTGGATCTCATACTGTTGCATATACACTGTGCACAACTCTTCCACCTGCCAATATCAATTTTCGTGGAAGTATACATGCCTTTATACTGATTTCCAATATTGCATCCACAAGTTTCGGTGTGATTGGTGTCTGACCCACCTTCGTGCAACTCACATGTAATAGTTTGTTCACAGTACATTGTTTCTGTTTCTTATTGTCTGGTGTTTCTAATTCAGTGAATTTTGCAACAGTTCCCTCTAAGTGAAGTACTTCTACATGTATTGGATATCTGTGATTGTGGTTTAAGTACTGTTTAGCAAAGGATAAATCTGGCTGCTTGAAACTCCAGTTTTACGGTGTTCTCTGATCCTAGTGCAGACTGAATTCCCAGTCTGTCCTATTATCAATTCGCCGTTTATAAGATCATTTGCCAAGAGTGTCAGTCCTGCAATATAGAGTGAACTGGGCAGTCAACCTGTACTATGCTCGCAGATCATCATAGAAACATGCAGTTTATAATATTAACGAGGTTCGATCGTTATTACTATTATCATGTAAATCATTCTTTGCGTTCAAACCTAATAAAAAAGCACGGTTTTGTATCACCAAGCTTCTCAATTCTCCAACGACGACTTCTGTACCTGAGAATTCAGTTCGTAAAGATACTCCTTCCGAACAGGCCTGGGAAGGCCGAATGGTACCGACCGACCGCCGTGTCACCATCATTTGATGGGTGTCACTGGATGCGGGTATGGAGGGCATGTGGTCTACACAGCACTGTCCAGGCCGTTGTCAGCTTTCGTGATGGGAGCCGCTACTTCTCAGTGAAGTAGCTCCTAAATTGGCCTCACAATGACAGAGTGCACCCCCCCCCCCTGCCAACATTCTCGACACACCCGTACGGTCGACCACCCAAGTGCTAACCAAGCCCAACGACGCTTAAATTCTGTGATCTGACGGGAACCGGTGTTCCTACTGTAGCGAGGCCGTGGGCCTTCGCAGAGACAGCAGGTATTTAATTAGAGTAGCAGACGCAGTAGAAGAACTTTCACTTCAACGTTCTGATGATTTCATTGTTATCTTTCTGTCTTCAATGTGATGCGACCTTGCTTCGTGCACATGTGTTCCCAATTCTAAATCATTTAAAAAGCAACAGCTGTCGAACCCAAGGCAGCATTAGAGTCCCATACATGCTCAAATGGATTTAGGCCCAGGGGTAAATTTCTCACTTTACATACCGGATTTCCACGTACTGCTGGTGCTCATCCAATAAGCCTGCCGAAATCAGTGAATGAAATAAAATCACAACATGATTCACGATCACAGTAGCGCTAGTTAACACAATGTTCTCTTTTGGTCGTTTTTTATAAATACAAAGATTAAAACGAAATCCACACGCATCATGAAAAAGTTGCAAGTAGCGTTGGGCGGTATTGTTCCTTCAAGAGATTGTCTGTACCTTTGAAGCACTTGTGGAGGCGCGTGTTCTCCTAGCATGACTCTGTGCCGGACAACAACATGGTCACCGCAATATCAGCCTTTTTCCACAGTGTTGGCAGGATTTTAACGTGTTCCAAGAACGAACCAGATGAAGAGACAGTCACTTTCCGGTTTAATCACAACTAATGCATGAACAAGACACTAACGCCCTACGAGACTGACGAACACTATTAAAGAATGTTTCGGATGAGTGTTTTCAAACTGGCGTCCCCAGTCCATGACCATTTAACTAAATAATCGCAGTGTATATAGCATTTCATTAGTTCTTATAAATAATGCTTTACAGTTAAGAAGAAAGCACAATTTTCATAATTAAAATACTCGAAAGAAAAGGTAGTAGGCACAGTGTTTCAGCAGACAATAAGACTTTTTACAATGTCATTTGCCCGCTCCCGGTAGCTGAGTGGTCAGCGCGACCGGGTTCGACTCTTGGCTGGGTCTGTGATTTTCTCCGCTCAGGGACTGGGTGTTGTGTTGTCCTAATCATTATCATTTCATCCCTATCCACGCGCAGTCGCCGAAGTGGCGTCAAATCGAAAAGACTTGCACCCGGCGAACGGTTTATCCGAAAGTAGGCCCTAGTCATACGGCATTTACATTTGCGGGAAACTTTGTTTGATACCTAGAACCGTTTAGGAAGTAGTCGCTGTTCCAAATATATCGGTACATGTACCTATATTACTTCGGAGATCACGTTAAACTGCAGGTCGCCCATTAACTGTTTGGATAAGTCAGTTCGATAAGAGTTACGTAGTAATTGCACTTAAAATTTTCATAGTTGATGTAAGATATCTGTACATAACATGTACCAAAATATTGGTCGGTCGTTTCTCTTTTACGCAATCCGATGTTTTCGAATTTGCGTTGCAGTTTTGCTTACGAGTAGAATCCGTCCTGAATGTTGGCTACGATGGATATATGTAGAAATTAGAAATGTCTGAATCAGTCATAAAGCACTAGTAATAATGGCGTATTATATATAGACCTAATGTGGCTAACAATGGTCTTAGATCTCTAAGGTGCAGATTAGCCTGTCAATACAATTTATCGGGTTTGAGTTTCTCGGGTTTGAGTTTCACGGGTTTGAGTTTCTCGGGTTTGAGTGGAACGGAGAAAAGGGGGAGGGAGAGAAAACGGCCGACTTTACTACACTGTCAGCCATCTGAAGGAAGAAAGAGATACTACCTCCAACGGGACCATACCTAACAAAGTACCGTGGTATGAAATCGAAGCTTTGTGCGGCAACATTCTTACACAAAATATTTTCGGTGTTCAGACAGCGTCAGATCAGAGTTAAAAGTCGAACTTCTGGAGTTTCTCACTAACGTCATCGTCCTTTATAGTCGCATTCAAGTTCGTTGGTTCTGAGCACAATGGAACTCAACTGCTGTGGTCATTAGTCCCCTAGAACTTAGAACTACTCAAACCTAACTAACCTAAGGACATCACACACATCCTTGGCCGAGGCAGGATTCGAACCTGCGACCGTAGCAGTCGCACGGTTCCGAACTGCGCGCCTAGAACCGCGAGACCACCGCGGCCGGCTTCAAGTTCGTAATTGGTTGGGTGACGAACCTGGAATTCTAAATTCTGTTGACATAGTGACGTCATCTGAAGGGCAGGATTCGCCTGCGTAAATACCGTAAAACTGCAATGAAGCTGTAAGACATCCCATGTACCATGACGGCGCAAAGCGAACGGAACACCTCCGCCATCACCTATCCCGTTAATAGTCACGTTCTTCAAAGAGCCTCCGTCTCAACTGCTGGTCTCCAGGCACCACTGAGATAGTAACCTCCATATCTGTTGACAGGAGGCACACTTTTCTCAAGGCGGAAAGTCATTTACTGACGAAAACGATGATGATTGTCTTCGAAATCTCAAGTTATAATTTCGATGTGACGCGGTGTGAGGAAGGAGAAGATATTATACAAAGTACTGTGTTGTGCAAATTACTCTTCGAGCTGAGGACAGCTTTACCACGGAAATGTTGAAACGTTCCTTTCGTACGTGCCTCGGAACTTCAGTGGCGTCGCTCGCAAACACGTTCGCAGCCGCATCCAGAATCTACACGCTCTTCGCTACGTGCAATGCGCTAGACAAACAATACGCAGATCTCCGCGGATTTACACTCCTGGAAATGGAAAAAAGAACACATTGACACCGGTGTGTCAGACCCACCATACTTGCTCCGGACACTGCGAGAGGGCTGTACAAGCAATGATCACACGCACGGCACAGCGGACACACCAGGAACCGCGGTGTTGGCAGTCGAATGGCGCTAGCTGCTCAGCATTTGTGCACCGCCGCCGTCAGTGTCAGCCAGTTTGCCGTGGCATACGGAGCTCCATCGCAGTCTTTAACACTGGTAGCATGCCGCGACAGCGTGGACGTGAACCGTATGTGCAGTTGACGGACTTTGAGCGAGGGCGTATAGTGGGCATACGGGAGACCGGGTGGACGTACCGCCGAATTGCTCAACACGTGGGGCGTGAGGTCTCCACAGTACATCGATGTTGTCGCCAGTTGTCGGCGGAAGGTGCACGTGCCCGTCGACCTGGGACCGGACGGCAGCGACGCACGGATGCACGCCAAGACCGTAGGATCCTACGCAGTGCCGTACGGTACCGCACCGCCACTTCCCAGCAAATTAGGGACACTGTTGCTCGTGGGGTATCGGCGAGGACCATTCGCAACCGTCTCCATGAAGCTGGGCTACGGTCCCGCACACCGTTAGGCCGTCTTCCGCTCACGCCCCAACATCGTGCAGCCCGTCTCCAGTGGTGTCGCGACAGGCGTGAATGGAGGGACGAATGAAGACGTGTCGGCTTCAGCGATGAGAGTCGCTTCTGCCTTGGTGCCAATGATGGTCGTATGCGTGTTTGGCGCCGTGCAGGCGAGCGCCACAATCAGGACTGCATACGACCGAGGCACACAGGGCCAACACCCGGCATCATGGTGTGGGGAGCGATCTCCTACACTGGCCGTACACCTCTGGTGATCGTCGAGGGGACACTGAATAGTGCACGGTACATCCAAACCGTCATCGAACCCATCGTTCTACCATTCCTAGACCGGCAAAGGAACTTGCAGTTCCAACAGGAGAATGTACGTCCGCATGCATCCCGTGCCACCCAACGTGCTCTAGAAGGTGTAGTCAACTACCCTGGCCAGCAAGATCTCCGGATCTGTCCCCCATTGAGCATGTTTGGGACTGGATGAAGCGTCGTCTCACGCGGTCTGCACGTCCAGCACGAACGCTGGTCCAACTGAGGCCCCAGGTGGAAATGGCATGGCAAGCCGTTCCACAGGACTACAGCCAGCATCTCTACGATCGTCTCCATTGGAGAATAGCAGCCTGCATTGCTGCGAAAGGTGGATATACACTGTACTAGTGCCGACATTGTGCATGCTCTGTTGCCTGTGTCTATGTGCCTGTGGTTCTGTCAGTGTGATCATGTGATGTACCTGACCCCAGGAATGTGTCAATAAAGTTTCTCCTTCCTGGGACAATGAATTCACGGTGTTCTTATTTCAGTTTCCAGGAGTGTATATCTGTATCCATACTATCTCTCTATCTATATCCGGATCCCGCTCCAGCTACTGCCGGGTCTCGGTGCTGACGAGTCCTCTCCATTTGGCTCGGTCCTCCCACCGCTTTTCTTCCTCCACTTGCTGCCAGGTCACACCTCCCCCTTCCACAGATATTCTGACTCCCATTTTCATCTTGTTCTTGGGCGCCCTGTAGGTCTTTTTCCATCCATCTTTTTCCAATTGAAAAATGGCTCTGAGCACTACGGGACTTAACATCTGAGGTCATCAGTCCCCTAGAATTTAGAACTACTTCAACCTAACTCTCCTAAGGACATCACACACATCGATGCCCGAGGCAGAATTCGAACTTGCGACCGTAGCGGTCGAGGGGATCCAGACTGTCCATCTTTAGTTCTTCCATAATATTGGGGAGTCTCTGCCCATGCATCCTCTTAACTTGTCCATACCATCTTAATCTCTTTTTTTTCGTTTTCTTCTCTCATACTTTCTTGTTTAAGGTCCTTTCTAATATCTACATTCCTTACTCTGTCCATTGTTGTTGTTCCCTTAACTGCTCTGAGAAATTTCATTTCCCCTGCTTGAAGTCTGCTCCAGTCCCTTTCTGTCATTGTCTATGTTCCTCCACCATAGGTGACAATACTAATATTATAAATTCGAAGCTATCTCTGTTGCTCTTATACGACAAAACAGCTGAACCGATTTTGATTAAATTTGATATGGAAATAGCTTGAAAGCTGAGGAAGAACATAGGCTGCTTCAGAAAGGGTGTGGTACAACATATTCGTTGATTTGAATCATATAACGCTAAATATGGAATAAGAATTACTCTTCGAAAAAGCTATTTGCTCTTAGACTTTATAACTTTATCGTATTTGATGAAAATGCATTTATTGTTTGATATGTTCTGTATAATACGATTCAACATAATGGATACAGTGCTTATGCAATTCTTTACGTGTATAATCCATACTTCCATATTAATATCAGTGAAAGTCCGGTGCACGTTAACCACTTAGCATTTCACGTTTGTTCTAGCTTTGGATACACGTAGACTAATGCTTTGCCTGAACAAGTCGTGGTCATGTGCTCACCTTTGTAACTCTGAATGTACATGTATTGTCCTCATCATCATTTTATCATCATCGATGCGCGGGCCACAGAAGTGACGTCAAATAGAGGGACTTGCGCTAGGCTCCCGGGAGGAACTGGTAAGACTTTTCTTTTAAATTTTCTCTTAGCCCTAATTCGTAAAAATAAAAAAAGTGCCACTGCAGTAGCCTTCTCTGGAATAGCTGACACGCTGCTCAGTGGTGACCGAACGGCTGCCGTTGAACTTAGCTCACGTAGACATACCTATTTGTAACATCATTAAAGTAGCGATGTTGGATGGATGCTCCAGCAATGTAAGCTGTTGGTTTTGGACGAATGTACAACGTCTTGACAGACTCTGCTAGTAACAATTAAAGACACACCCCCAGATGAAGTAAACGCATGTTTAAAGGAGGCTAAAATCATATGGTAACGTTAAAAAAATTATGTTAACAACAAATAAGCCCATGTAACCGCACAGTGACACAGAATCTGCACAATATACCTGGCTTCTCTGAAAATCGGGAAAGATCATATTGATACAGATCTCAAAGGAACGATTACATTTCATCGTGAATTCTGTGTAATATTGTTCACAGTACGAACAAGTTTTTCCTAAACTGCAAGCAAATATGGGAAATAACGAATGGCTGTGTGAAAGGGCAATTATGACACTGACTAATGAATTGATAGGACAGCTAAAGAAAAAATTTGTCACAAGTAGAAGCAGATGTAAACTATTTCTCTGTCGATAACACACACACACTGAACAAGACTCCTCTTACCATAAAGGTTTCTTAACTCTTCCGAATTGTCAGCAGTGCCTTCTCATAAGCTGAAGTTAAAGGTCGGTGTTCTGGGGTAATCTTAATGAGAAATCTTGATGCGACTAGAATGTGTAGCTGTACCCGCTTATGAATTACACATCTGAGCCAAAATAGTGTCAGAGCTAATGTAACTAGTGGCTCAGCTAGAGGAAAAAGTCTTTGATTCCACGAATATCAATTATACCGACAAATTTGGCTTTTAGGTTTAAAAGATCGCAATTTCCGCTAAAAATTGCTTTTGGAACGACCATAAATGAAGCCCAAGGAGACGCGCTCAAAGTTTCCGGTGCGCTTTTAGAAAAGGTCTGTTTTTTTTCTCGTGGACACCTCTGTGGCGTGCTCACGTTCATCCAGCGCACAAAATCTCTACGTCCTTGCACAAGGCAAGACCAAAAACATTTTTGATCAGTCGGTGTTCAGATCTTGAAATAAATAAATAAATAATAATAACTTGAATTAAATAACTGACTTTTGTAGTTTTTAATATTTTTAACTACATTTCGACACAATGCCAAAAAACAAAAATACACTCATTATGTACCTATATACAATCACCATAAACATTTATTCATACACACATACAAATCGACTCTACTGCACACCCAGATATTTATTAACTACTAGCATATTTCCTCACCGCCACTCATTATAACAAAATTATTGATCTGCGAACGAAGCTGTGTGTAACAGGTAGTGTAGTGTACAATTATTTTTTAGTTTTATTTAAAATACCTTCTTATGCTGTGTGCTCGGTGTAACTGTCTGCAAAAAGAACAAATTCCATTGTATTTGCATTAGATGTAAGGTACTACGTATTTCTGAGAAACAATACAGTACCTAATATTGAACCTTGTGGAACTTTAGTAACATTGCCTTCCTTGTCCGTGTTTATTGATTTAAGTAGTATGAAGAGATTTCTTAGTAGAGCATCAATTTAATGAAACCTGTTTTTTCCACATAACCGTTATGATTTTGCACAGTGAAACCGTTATTATTTTGCACAGTGAGAAGAATCTTCAACTTTTGTAGTCCTGCCTTCCTCAGTTGCGTGTAAGATTACGGTATATTGTTAATTATTACTTGTTGGTGGTGTAACTACAAGTGGATGAAACACAATTTTCGTGCCATACGTGTTACGCCCTTATTCTCTGCAATGCGTCTTCGTTAGCTTTGAATGTTTACATACTTTTACTGTTTAGACTACATTTTGGGACAATGTATTATATAGGTTATAAACATTTCTGGTGGTTGGTTTTTGTATGACGCAGTAATATTCTAAATGCTACTTCCAGGTTCCGTATACCACTTTCTACATATTGCGTTTTAGTTTCGTTTTTGGCGCTGTTCTTCTTCTTATAACTGCCATTTGGGTTTTTGTTTTCCGTACTTCACAGCATTAGAAACTGAACACATGTTCTGATGCTATGTTTTGGTTTGTGCTGCCGACTGTCTGATGTTATTCCCAGACATCAAACGTTATTGCCAACTTTTGAGTGATATCTACATTCTAATTGTGTATGCATGCATGTGCGCCGCTTTCGTGTGTGTGTGTGTGTGTGTGTGTGTGTGTGTGTGTGTGCGTGCGTGCGTAATGGTATTTGTTTTGGCGCTTTCTTTTGAGTGTATATACAGGGAGCGTTTGAAAAGTCAGTGCCAAAATATAAACTATCCAAGTCTGGAGAATAGGGGGGATGTGAAACGAGTTGGAATCCTATTTCCATTAATTATGCGACCATAACTGCAGAGCTGTCTACTGGTGCACTGTCGTGATGGAAAAGGACTTTTTGCGGTCCAATCGCCAGCGTTTTTCTTGCAGCTCGATTTTCAAACGGTCGAGTAACGATGACTAATATGCACCTGTAATAGTTTTACCCTTTTCCAGATAGTCGATGAGGATTATCCTTTGCAAATCCCCAAAGCCAGTCACCATATCCTTTCCAGCCCAAGGAATGGTCTTCGCCTTTTTTGGTGCCGATTCTCCCTTGGTAACATACTGTGCAGATTTTGTTTGGTCTCAGGAATATGGTAATGTATCCATGTTTCATGCACAGTCACGAGACGACGCTTTAAGTCCTGCTGATTCTTCCTAAACAGCTCCAAACCATCCTTGCAACACTTCGCACGATTCCGTTTTTGGTCAAGCGTGAGCAATCGCGGAACCCATCTTGCGGATAGCTTTCTCATGTCCAAATGTTTATGCAAAATATGATGTACCCGTTCATTCAAGATGCCCACAGCACTAGCAACCTCACGCACCTTAAGTCTTCTGTCATCCGTCACCATATCATGGATTTTATCAGTGATTTCTGGAATCGTAAGCTCCACGGAGGGTCCAGAACGTTCAGCATCATTTGGGCCCATTGGCCACTCCGAAAATTTTGAAACCACTTATAAACTGTTCTAATCGAAGGTGCAGAGTCACCGTAATGTTGATCAAGCTTCTGTTTAGTCTCTTGAGGCGTTTTGCCTTTCATAAAGTAATGTTTAATCACCACACGAAATTATTTTTCGTCAATTTCTCGACAATCACTCGACTTCCTTGATTCACACGAATGCCAAACACAAAGAAATAGACCAATATGGCTGAATCTTGGGATGCGTTCTTCCCAAAGATGCTGCTAACTAAACATGACCTCGATGGGCTTCGGTGGTGCCATCTCTCGAACTTTGCATGGACTTTTCAAACGCCTCTCGTTAACTTGTTGCCAGCCATGTGGAAGTCGTAGGATACTGTTAGCAGTACCAGTTGTGCTGACAATTCGAGCGGCGCGGTCTATTGCCCGATGAATTTGTAGCAGTTCTGAAGCCGTGAAATTTTTCCTTTAGTTTAGAAATCGAGTTGAACTTACGAGGGCTTAAGTCAGTGGAGTGCAGTAGGTGGTATCTCACTTAGCAACCCCATCAGTCAAACAAATCAGTAACAGCTTACACTGTACGTGCGATAAAACCACGTTCAAACTCATGTAAATCTTGATAACCTGCTATGGTATTAGTAGCAGAAAGTCTAACAACTGCGTCAGATACTTGCTGTCTCGCCGGCCGGGCTGCATGTCTGGAATCGCTCGACCGCTACGGTCGCAGGTTCAAATCCTGCCTCGGGCATGGCTGTTTGTGATGTTCTTAGGTTAGTTAGGTTTAAGTAGTCGTACGTTCTAGGGGACTGATGACGTCAGATGTTAAGTCCCATAGAGCTCAGAGCCATTTTGTGTGTGCGTGCGTGCGTGCGTTTAAAAAACGATACAAAGAAAGCATTAGGTGTTGGAAGTACGAAACAAACCATTCCACTTTTGCAGAACACTTAAAACACCATAACCACCATCCTACAAATATGGAACATGATATGAAAGAAAGGTGAATGAAAAACGATGATAAATAATATGCAGCAAAACACACACACATGCTTGTATACACAATCGAAAGTTGGGAATAACATTTGATCTTTGGCAATAAGATTCGACAGTCAGCAACACAAACCAAACATAGCATCAAAACAAGTGTTCAGTTCCTAGTGCTGTGAAGTGTGGAAAAGAAAAAAGCAAATGGGAGTTATAAGAAGAACAGTGTCAGAAACGGAACCAAAACGCAATATGCAGAAAATCACGGAACGTGTAAGCGAAATATAAAATATTAGTACGCCACTGAAGGTCCTCCCGGTTGGCCGTGCGGTCTAACACACGGCTTTCCGGGCGGGAAGGAGCGCCTGGTCCCCGGCACGAATCCGCCCGGCGAATTTGTGTCGAGGTCCGGTGTACCGGCCAGTCTGTGGATGGTTTTTAGGCAGTTTTCCATCTGCCTCGGCGAATGAGGGCTGGTTCCCCTTATTCCGCCTCAGTTGCACTAAGTCGGCGATTGCTGCGCAAACAAGTTCTCCACGTATGCGTACACCACCATTACTCTACCACGCAAACATAGGGGTTACACTCGTCTGGTGTGCGACATTCCCTGGGGGGTTCACACCGGGGGCCGAACCGCACAATAACCCTGGGTTCGGTGTGAGGCAGTGGAGGGGTGAAGTGGACTACGTTAGTCGTCGTGGGGTTGTGGACCACTGCGGCTGAGGCGGGGACGGAGCCTCTCCGTCGTTTCTCGGTCCCCGGGTAACATACAATACAATACATACAAAGCGCCACTGAAAAACCAACCACCAGAACTGTTTATAATCTATAAATACACTTCCAAAATGTAAACCAAACAGTAAATATACACTCCTGGAAATTGAAATAAGAACACCGTGAATTCATTGTCCCAGGAAGGGGAAACTTTATTGACACATTCCTGGGGTCAGATACATCACATGATCACACTCACAGAACCACAGGCACATAGACACAGGCAACACAGTTGCACAATGTCGGCACTAGTACAGTGTATATCCACCTTTCGCAGCAATTCAGGCTGCTATTCTCCCATGGAGACAATCGTAGAGATGATGGATGTAGTCCTGTGGAACGGCTTGCCATGCCATTTCCACCTGGCGCCTCAGTTGGACCAGCGTTCGTGCTGGACGTGCAGACCGCTTGAGGCGCCGCTTCATCCAGTCCCAAACATGCTCAATGGGGGACAGATCCGGAGATCTTGCTGGCCAGGGTACTTGACTTACACCTTCTAGAGCACGTTGGGTGGCACGGGATACATGCGGACGTACATTGTCCTGTTGGAACTGCAAGTTCCCTTGCCGGTCTAGGAATGGTAGAACGATGGGTTCGATGACGGTTTGGATGTACCGTACACTATTCAGTGTCCCCTCGACGATCACCAGAGGTGTACGGCCAGTGTACGAGATCGCTCCCCACACCATGATGCCGGGTGTTGGCCCTGTGTGCCTCGGTCGTATGCAGTCCTGATTGTGGCGCACACTTGCACGGCGCCAAACACGCATACGACCATCATTGGCACCAAGGCAGAAGCGACTCTCTTCGTTGAAGACGACACGTCTCCATTCGTCCCTCCATTCACGCCTGTCGCGACACCACTGGAGGCGGGCTGCACGATGTTGGGGCGTGAGCGGAAGACGGCCTAACGGTGTGCGGGGCCGTAGCCCAGCTTCATGGAGACGGTTGCGAATGGTCCTATCCGATACCCCAGGAGCTACAGTGTCCCTGATTTGCTGGGAAGTGGCGGTGCGGTCCCGTACGGCACTGCGTAGGATCCTACGGTCTTGGCGTGCATCCGTGCGTCGCTGCCGTCCGGTCCCAGGTCGACGGGCACGTGCACCTTCCGCCGACAACTGGCGACAACATCGATGTACTGTGGAGACCTCACGCCCCACGTGTTGAGCAATTCGGCGGTAGGTCCACCCGGCCTCCCGCATGCCCACTATACGCCCTCGCTCAAAGTCCGTCAACTGCACATACGGTTCACGTCCACGCTTTCGCGGCATGCTACCAGTGTTAAAGACTGCGATGGAGCTCCGTATGCCACGGCAAACTGGCTGACACTGACGGCGGCGGTGCACAAATGCTGCGCAGCTAGCGCCATTCGACGGCCAACACCACGGTTCCTGGTGTGTCCGTTGTGCCGTGCGTGTGATCATTTCTTGTACAGCCCTCTCGCAGTGTCCGGAGCAAGTATGGTGGGTCTGACACACCGGTGTCAATGTGTTCTTTTTTCCATTTCCAGGAGTGTATGTACATATTCCAAGCCACTGAAGACGGCTCCCAGAGAATAAAGGTGCAACGACTATGGCCCGATAATTGTGTTTCATTCAGTTGTAGTTAGACGGTCAACAAGTAAGAAAAACAACCGTAAGTGAATGTCCGTCGGTGGTGGTTTGGTCTTGAGCCGATACACAGTCTGCTTGGCGAGCGCGCAGCTGGGGCCGTCCAGTGACTGCAGCTGGCGCATCGGCGGCGTGTGCAGGTTGGGCGGCGGGCGGCAGCAAGGGGGAGGCGGCCAGTGGTGCTGGCTGGGCGCGCTGCGGCGCCGCCTGTGCGAGCTGGCGAACGCGCCGCTGCCGCAGGGCCACGCCGCCGGCTGGGAGGTGCTCGTCAGCGCCGCGCCCCTGGCCGCCGGGCCCGCCGACGCCGGCCAGGACCCGCTCACCGCCATGGAGGAAGGTGGGTGGGCAGGCCGGCTGGCGTGCTGCACACACACTGCCGTACTGAGCGTCGCTACAGCTTGAAACACTGCACACGCTAACTCAAGCCAACGATATTCTACGAGAGTTTTGTTTTCTTTTTTCAGTTAGTTTATTAGCACGCTATGTGTATCGCACACCGCTCGATAAAAAAAAAAAAGTACCACCCATAAGGGAAGACGGAAACAAATCAAAGGTCTTCAGAATGAGATTTTCACTCTGCAGCAGAGTCTTCGCTGATATGAAATTTCCAGGCAGATTAAAACTGTGTGGCGGACCAAGACTCGAACTCGGGACCTTTGCCTTTCGCGGTCAAGTGCTCTACCAACTTTTTTAAAAAAAATATTTCTTTGCTATATTTGGTCGTGCTGGACATCGTATGACATCTGTTGCACTTCGTTGTTGATCCTTTCACTCAGTTTTTTTATTACAGAGACCAACCAGCTCTCTGACCGTCTCTGTCAGAACACGTTGAGCTACCGTGCCGGCAACTGAGCTACCCAAGCACGACTCACGCCCCGTCCTCACAGCTTTACTTCCGCCAGTACCTCGTCTCCTACTTTCCAAGCTAAACAGAAGCTCTCCTGCGAACCTTGCAGAACTAGCACTCCCAGAAGAAACTATATGGCGCGGAGACGTGGCTTAGCCACAGCCTGGGCGATGTTTCCACAATGAGAAGTTCGCAGGAGAGCTTCTGTGAAGTTTCGAAAGTGGGAGACGGTGGTCTCGCGGTTGTAGGCGCGCAGTCCGGAACCGTGCGACTGCTACGGTCGCAGGTTCGAATCCTGCCTCGGGCATGGATGTATGTTATGTCCTTAGGTTAGTTAGGTTTAAGTAGTTCTAAGTTCTAGGGGACTAATGACCACAGCAGTTGAGTCCCATAGTGCTCAGAGCCATGTGAACCATTTTTAAAAGTGGGAGACGAGGTACTGGCGGAAGTAAAGCTGTGAGGACGGGACGTGAGTCGTGCTTGGGTAGCTCAGTTGGTAGAGCACTTGCCCGCGAGAAGCAAAGGTCCCGAGTTCGAGTCTCGGTCCACTACACAGTTTTAATCTGCCAGGAAGTTTTTTATTTCATCTTTATTGAACGAAAATTGAGGATGTGTTAGATGACGATCAGTTTGGCTTTAGGAAAGGTAAAGGCACCAGAGAGGCCATATGTACAAGAGCCAAGAGGGAATAATAAGAGTGGACGACCATGAACGAAGTCGTCCGATTAAAAACGCTGTAAAACAGGGCCCCTACTGTTCAATTTGCACATTACAGAAGCACTCATGGAAATAGAAGGTTCAAGATTTTAATTAAAATTAGAGGTGAAAGCATATCAATTATACGATTTGCTGATGACATTGCTATCCCGAGTGAAAGTGAACAATTACATAATATGCTGAATGAAATTAACAATCAATTGAGTACAGGATATGGATTGAGAGTAAACAGAAAAAAGACGACAGTGATGAGAAGTAGTAGAAATGAGAACAGCGAGAATCTTAACATCAGAATTGGTGGTCAGGAAGTAGATGAAGTTAAGCAATTCTGCTACCTAGGCAGCAAAGTAACCAAAGACGGACGCAGCAAGGAAGACATCAAAAGCAGACCAACAATGGCAAAAAGGGCAATCCTGGCCAAGAGAAGTCTAGCAGTATCAAACATAGCCCTTAATTTAACGCCGGCCGGAGTGGCCGAGCGGTTCTAGGCGCTTCAGTCTGGAGCCGCACGACGGCTACGGTCGCAGGTTCGAATCCTGCCTCGGGCATGGATGTGTGTGATGTCCTTAGGTTAGTTAGGCTTAAGTAGTTCTAAGTTCTAGGGGACTGATGACCTTGGATGTTAAGTCCCATAGTGCTCAGAGCCATTTTGAACCTTGATTTGACGAAGAAATTTCTCAGAATATACATTTCGAGCACAGCACTGTATGGTAGTTAAACATGGACTGCGGAAAAACTGGAACAGAAGAGAATCGAAGCGTTTGAGATGTGGTGCCACAGACGAATGTTCAAAATTAGGTGGATTAATATAGTAAGGAATGACGAGGTTCTCCGCAGAATCGGGGAGGAAAGGAATATGTGGAAAACACTGGCACGGAGCAGGAACAGGATGATAGGACATTTGTTAAGACGTAGGAATGACTACCATGGTACTAGAGGGAGCTGTAGAGGGAAAAAATTGTTGAGGAAGACTGAGTACCCAGCAAATAATTGAGGACGTAGGTTGCAAGGGCTACTCTGACATGAACATGTTGGCACAGGAGAGGAATTCGTAGCGGTCTCATCAAACCAGTCAGAGGACTGATGACTCAAATGGCTCAAAGTTATTGTACCCTCTCCTGATGCAAGATGGCCCACAACCGTTTTAACTGGCCCCTGATTTCTTGGATTCTGGCACTGGGACGGAGATGACATTCGAACAGGTCCCACACATGTTCTGTCAGGGACAGGTCTAGGGATCTTGCTGTGTAGAAGAGTAGGCTACCTCAACATAGCACACCCAGTTCATGTTGGCAAGTGCCATGTTTGCAAGTCCATTCTCATGGTGAAAAATGACACTACAATACGCTCGCTTAGCAGTAACATCTGAGGATTCAGGATGTCCGTCATGCACCATCGTACCGTCAGAGATCCCTCAGTCTCTGCCAGTCGTGTAACCAATGGCACCCCATATCATGACGCCGGGTGATACGCCAGTATGGCGATGACGAATACACGCTTCCAATGTGCGTTCACCGCGATGTCGCCAAACACGGATGCAACCATCGTGATGCTATAAACAGAACCTGGATTCATCAGAAAGAAATGACGTTTTGCCATTCGTGCACCCAGGTTCGTCCTTGAGTACACCATCGCAGGCACTCCTGTCTGTGATGCAGCGTCAAGGAAAACCGCAGCTACGGTCTCCGAGCTGATAGTCCATGCTGCTGCTAACGTCGTCGAACTGTTCGTACAGATAATTGTTGTCTTGCAAACGTCCCCATCTGTTGACTCAGGGATCGAGACGTGGCTGCACGATCCGTTACAGGCATGAGGAAAAGATGCCTGTCATCTCGACTGCTAGTGATACGAGGCCGTTGGAATCCAGCACGGCGATCCGTATTGCGCACCTGAACCCACCGTTTCCATATTCTGCTAACAGTCATTGGATCTCGACCAACGCTAGCAGCAATTCGCGATATGATAAACCGCAATCACGATAGGCTACAATCCGACCTTTATCAAAGTCGGAAACGTGATGGTACGCATTTCTCCTCCTTACACGAGGCATCACAACAACGTTTCACCAGGCAACGCCGGTCAACTGCTGTTTGTGTATGAGAAATCGCTTGGAAACTTTCCTCCTGTCAGTACATTGTAGGTGCTGCCACCGGCGCCAACCTTGTGTGAATGCTCAGAAAAGCTAATCATTTCCATATCACAGCATCTTCTTCCTGTCCGTTAAATTTCGCATCTGTAGCATGTCATATTCGTGGTGTAGCAACTTTAATGGCCAGTAGTGTAGAAAGCAATATAAGAAGCAGGGAAGTGATCTCCGTGTGTGTTGCAGGTCTGCCGGAAGGCGTAGTCGGTGTCGGGTTCCGGGTGTTCCCGGTGCTGCTGAGGGTGCATCATTCGCTGGGAGACGGCGTGGCCCTGCTACATCTGCTGACGCACGCGCTCTCTGGTTCCCCACAGGTAGGGAACGCACAGCGAGCAGCGGAGATGTGTACAAAGGCTGTGTGATTATCTGAAGAAAGTAGTGTTTAAGAACCTCCAAGAGCTTCTCAATAAGTTTAGCATCAGCTAAACACTGCCGTTAAAAAAGGAATCCTGCGTCACTGAAACCGCCTGTTCTAGTACAGACAACAGTCAAATTCATTAATGTACAGGACGGTCAGAAACAATCTGAAAAGCCCGTAAGGGTGTTGCAAGGTAGGCTGGGTTGAGAAATACTTGTTAAGAAAGAATTCAGTGCCCGCATCTTGTGGTCGTGCGGTAGCGCTCTCGCTTCCCGCGCACGGCTTCCCCGGTTCGATTCCCGGCGGGGTCAGGGATTTTCTCTGCCTCGTGATGGCTGGGTGTTGTGTGTTGTCCTCAGGTTAATTATGTTTAAGTAGTTCTAAGTTCTAGGGGACTGATGACCATAGATGTTAAGTCCCATAGTACTCAGAGCCATTTGAACCAAAGAATTCAGTACGTTGCGCCATTTCTGAGTTAGTCAGCATTTAAGTTAGCAAATCATGCCGTTGCGATCGCAGATTCAAGGTGCCCGCCAGATACAGTTAAAGTCAGTCGTCCTCATGACATAGATCAGGGGTCCCCAACAAAATTTTCTCGTGGACTCTCTCATCGAGCATGATTGGTACCTTGCCATATGACAGTATCAAGCGCCTAAAAAAAGCCAAATTAAGGGTCTTTTTATACGTTTTCTATTTTTGGTACTTAGAAAAAACATTGACATATTCATTATTGAAAAAAATATTGAGCTTAAAACTTTTTCAATTTAGCCATCTTTATTATTGTTAAATTTTTATTACTGCTCAAAATCTTTGTCTTCAAATCGCTCAGTCTAATGGCATACAGCAGAACTATTTGCCTCTATCTAATTCTAGTTTTGCGCTAGAGTGTGCTAGTGTCAGTTGGCTCTAGGAAGACGCTAGACGCAGAAGTCAGCGTTCCCCAAAGCTCTGCTCATGCAGGAAGCGGCCAAAACAAAAAATCTGTTATCATACAAAATATATTTAATATATTTTTTATTCTAATAGCATCTTGCGGATCCCCCTGGTATAACTCGCGGACCACCTGTTGGGAACCACTGCATAGATGATAGCGCGCGAGACTGCTCAGCCCTTGGTTCGCGTTCGATCCTTACTAAAGTCCCATGTCCAATTTTTGTATCGTTTCTCTTGTTCTGCTTTAGAAGATCATACGGGGAGCCCATTTGGCGACACCGCCTCTGTCGAATACCTTGAATTTGCCAGGACAACTGCCTGACCGCCTAACTTCAATGCTAATTAACTCGGAAATGGCGAAACGTATCGTTTTTTATTAACACAACCTATCCTGTAAAACCCTTACAAGCTTTCCAGACTGTTCCTGAACGCCCTGTACACTCTCTGACAAGAAAGTGAAGCCTCCAGAAGAGGCAGAGTAAACGAAACAAAATTTCACCGGTTGAGACAATAAGTGATGTACTGCAGTGATTACGTTATGGGGTCATATTTACAAAGATCTCCTCAGTACGAACCCAGTTCTCAGTATGACGTTGGACCCGCTCCACCTAGGATGCGTAAAATGACTCTTTTAAAAAATAAAATCAATATTTATATATGTTTGGAGAGAGAGAGATTGATTTTTGATTGAGATTTTTACTTTAAGTCGTAACTGGTACCTGAATTTTCTGCCTCTTTGAATGATCAGCTTCTGCACCAGTTGTTGACGTATTGCAATTTGGAGGAAGCTATTGTTCTTTAAGGTTTAAAATACGACTATGTTAGTTAGTTGGCCGTATTGCGGATAGCTTTGAGCCCAAGTTTTCGTAGCTTTTCATACCTAACGGACCACTGTTGTAAGTAAGTATGATCAAACAGCAATCTGCTTTTCGTGAGAAAAGATAATTAAGAAATTATGAGAGGTTGTTACTTATTGAATGAAACCTATAGAGAATGCATTTCTTTTCCTGTATTTTAGTGAACTTTGTACACTTACAATTCTGTCGATTAATACAGGGCGACGACAGTGAAGTTCACCTCCTTTTCCAAAAATAAGATATTTTTATTCTTCACTTCCAGAAAATTTATATACATAAATGTTTGGCAACTCTTACACATACTTCACTCGGTTTTATCACTAAAATATCAATTTTCATTAAATATAACAATATGTTCTGAGCGACGGCCTAGCAACACGTCCTCTTTCCACAAGATACAGATTAACAGTCATTTTTTTTAATAAAATCAATTGTCTTTTTTTGTAGAGTCATTATTCAAAGATTCTCTAATACTACCGTTGCGGAGATTGCGCGCTAAAGAGTTTCTTGCTGTCCAGCTGCGCTTCACTTCACTTCAAGTACTTTTTGAATCACATTTACATTTTCGGTATTTACATACATTACTGAGATCCTCAGAATAAAATCAGGCACAAATTAGTTAAAGAAAAAAAAACAGTGAGGCACACATAACATTACAGATGCATGTAATGACTCTGTTGGGAAGAGTGTCACAAAGCTGATGTATCCTCTCTTGCTGGCCTGCAATTGGTCCTTAATATCTGGAACACTGTCAGTTTAAAATACGACTATGTTAGTTAGTTGGCCGTATTGCGGATAGCTTTGAGCCCAAGTTTTCGTAGCTTTTCATACCTAACGGACCACTGTTGTAAGTAAGTATGATCAAACAGCAATCTGCTTTTCGTGAGAAAAGATAATTAAGAAATTATGAGAGGTTGTTACTTATTGAATGAAACCTATAGAGAATGCATTTCTTTTCCTGTATTTTAGTGAACTTTGTACACTTACAATTCTGTCGATTAATACAGGGCGACGACAGTGAAGTTCACCTCCTTTTCCAAAAATAAGATATTTTTATTCTTCACTTCCAGAAAATTTATATACATAAATGTTTGGCAACTCTTACACATACTTCACTCGGTTTTATCACTAAAATATCAATTTTCATTAAATATAACAATATGTTCTGAGCGACGGCCTAGCAACACGTCCTCTTTCCACAAGATACAGATTAACAGTCATTTTTTTTTAATAAAATCAATTGTCTTTTTTTGTAGAGTCATTATTCAAAGATTCTCTAATACTACCGTTGCGGAGATTGCGCGCTAAAGAGTTTCTTGCTGTCCAGCTGCGCTTCACTTCACTTCAAGTACTTTTTGAATCACATTTACATTTTCGGTATTTACATACATTACTGAGATCCTCAGAATAAAATCAGGCACAAATTAGTTAAAGAAAAAAAAGCAGTGAGGCACACATAACATTACAGATGCATGTAATGACTCTGTTGGGAAGAGTGTCACAAAGCTGATGTATCCTCTCTTGCTGGCCTGCAATTGGTCCTTAATATCTGGAACACTGTCAGTGGAACGGAGTTGACGTCCAAGCTGGACCCACATACTCTCATGTCCAGATAAAACAGAACCCTTTTCAACGACTAAAGATAGGATGTTCATATTCACAGGACATGTACATTTGTACGAGAGCAATTCCAAAACTAAGGTCTCCTATTTTTTGTTAAGTACGTAAACCTGTTTATTTCTACAATGGTTTACATCAGTTTAGAGCTTGAACATTTAGCTATTTTTCGACATAATCACCATTTCTGCCGATGCATTTTTGTAGACGCTACGGCAGTTTTTGTGTGCCCATGTCATACCAGCTCGCTGACATGCTGTTCGGAAAGTTATGAACCTCTTTTTTACCTAGTCGTCGGAGCTGAATCGATTTCTGGCCAAATGTTCTTTTAACCTAGGGAACAGGTGATAGTCACTGGGCGCCAAGTCAGGACTATAGGGTGGGTGGGTGATTACGTTCCACTGAAACTGTTGCAGGAGAGCAACGATTTGAGGAGCGATGTGTGAGCGAGCGTTGTCATGGAGTAAGTGTACGCTCTTGCTCAACATTCCTGTTCTCCGGTTCTGAATTGCCCGTTTGAGTTTTTTTCGGAGTCTCACTGTACCTGTCACCTGCGGTCTCAGCGATTCAGCTCCGACTACGAAGGGGTTCATAACTTTCTAAACAGCGTGGCAGGAGCTGGTATGACATGGGCATACAAAAACTGCCACAGCGCCTACAAAAATGTATCGACATAAATGGTGATAATGTCGAAAAATAGCTGTATGTTAAAGCTGTAAACTGATGTAAACCATTGTAGGAATAGACATGTCTATGTACTTATAAAAAAATAGGAGACCTTACTTTTGGGATTAGCCTCGTATGTTCTGCAAAAATGATTTGTATTTGACCCGCGGCTTCAAGGTCAATATCGATATCGCGGCGCAACACCATCTACCGGTAAAATGTGTCTGCAGTTCTCGTTGTCGCTATAGACCGAAGTTAATGCATCAGTGTGCCTTACGCAGACTTGGAGGATGCCTCGCAGACAAGCGCGAACTGTATCATCGAGCCGGCTGGGTTGGCCGAGCGGTTCTAGGCGCTATAGTCTGGAACCGCGCGACCGCTGTGGTCGCAGGTTCGAATCCTGTCTCGAGCATGGATGTGTGTGATGTCCGTAGGTTAGTTAGGTTTAAGTAGTTAAGTCCCATAGTGCTGAGAGCCATTTGTACGTCGAATTAGTGAGTTTGAATGAGGTTGCGTTATTGGCATCAGAGAATGTGATGCGTATCTCTGGCAAATTGCTGCTGGCGTGGGACGAAGTGCGTCAGCAGTGCAACAGGTGTGTGCTGAATGGTTCACGGAAGGCTGTAAAACACAACGAGATAGGTCAGTAGCACCACCCACATAACCCACCCTTGAAGATCGACACGTCATCCGAATGGCATTGTAGTACAGATCTGCGTCCTCCTCGACTCTGGCGCAACAGTGGAACATATCGTACACTATCAGGGGATACAGTCCGTCGCCTTTTAGGACGGCATCGGTTGCGTGCAAGCCGTCCGCTTCTCCGCCTGCCTTTGATGAATGTGCAGAAAGATGCTAGATGGCAATTGTGTGTGGAACAACGTCACTGGGGACAGGAATGGCATTGGACAGTGTTTCTGGACGAATCCAGGTACTATTTGTTTCAAAATGATGGCCGCATGTTGATTCGCCCCAGACAGAGGGAGTGGAGTGGCATCAGTGACTCCAGTCGCAAGAGAAATACAACGCCAGTTTAAGGCCTTATGGTGTGGGGTGCTACTGGCACAACCACAAATCACAATTGGTGCGTGTCCAGGGCACTGCGACCTTTCTGACCTACGTGACCCGAATCCATGCCCTTTCTGCTCAACTCCTCAGACGTCATTTTTCAGCAAGACAATGCACTACCACACGAACATGTGTCACAGGATGTCAGTCTTTCACCAAATGGTTCAAATGGCTCTGAGCACTACGGGACTTAACATCTGAGGTCATCAGTCCCCTAGAACGTAGAACTACTTAAACCTAACTAACCTAAGAACATCACACACATCCATGTCCGAGGCAGGATTCGAACCTGCGACCGTAGCGGTCGCGCGGTTCCAGACTGAAGCGCCTAGAACCGCTCGTCCACTGCGGCCGGCCCGTTTGAGATCCCGAAGCATCTCCGTAACGCTTGCATGATTTTCGAGCCTACCGGTACAAAATGTAGCAGCCCGCATCTGAATTCCTTTGATATCTGCCTTTAATTCGACCGGGTGCAGATCACAAACACTCGAGCAGCACCGAAGAATAAGGATCACTAGCTTCCTCTAAGCGATTTCCTTCACAAATGAACCACACTTTCCTCAAATTCTCCCAATAAATCGAAATCGGCCATTCACCTTCCCTGTTACAATCCTCACATGCTCGTTCCATTTCGTAACGCTTTGCAACGCTACGCCCGAGCAGCAGCATGGGGTAACCGCGCGGTTGAGGCGACTTGCCACGTTTCGCGCGGCTCCTCCCGTCTGAGGTTAGAGTCCGCCCTCGGGCATGGCTGTGTGTGTTGTCCTTAGCGTAAGTTAGATTAAGTTAGATTAAGTAGTGTGGAAGCCTAGGGACCGATGACCGCAGCAATTTGGTCCCATAGCAACTTAGCACAGACAGACGCCCAGGTATTTAAAAGACGGCACACTACTACTGCTACATCCGAACATTACGGGTTTGTTTCTCGTACTCATCTGCATTAATTTACACGTAGCTGTCATACATGACAACAACTAAAAATTTTTCTAAGTCACCTTGCATCCATCTATAGCCATTCAACTTAGATACCTCCCCGTACACCACAGCATCATCAGCAAACACCCGCAGACTGCTACTCACCCTGTCCGCCCTGTAAAATTTTCTCTAGCCATTCGCCAGACCCAAATTTCCATCGGATTGCCACAAGCCTTGATCGGTATGAACGTTCTCCAGACATTGCCCAAACCCAAACTCCTCCATCGGATTGCCACAGAGCATAACGTGAGTCATCACTCCGCCTCACTCCCTTCCAGCCATCCACTGTATAATCTCATCCTTCTTTATACCACTTCAAGCATCACTTAGCAGACTACAGAAATGTGTGACCTACGAGGAGTTGCTCAACTGTTGTTCCTCATGGTTTTAAACTCCTTACACACCGTCATTGTGCTATCTATACTGGTGGTAGCTCTTTCGAAGTCGCAAATAATTCCTTCCGCTGATTTCATGTGATTTTTTTACTACCACACATCACATTGCTCGACGATCCCTACCTGAGCTGTGGTTGTTCCTTCACGTTTCCACTTCACAACCACATCGCCAACAGTCTACTGGGGCAGCTTTAGAAAGGTTGAAATGTCCCTGTTGGCTTTGCTACTCAGGTGACATCCGATGACTAGTCCACGTTCGGAATCACTGAGCCCTCCTGCTGTTACTCCTGGACTGTAGTTGGAGTCACGAGCGATGGGAGTCGAGTTTAGGCTTGTTCTGCGTATCTACGTCCCGCATTCTTCGACAACCAATGTGCTTTCAATACTGTTCTATTCTTCTTAGCCATTATGAGGATTAAGCGTGATCTTCATCGGAGGTGAGGGTATCATCTGGAGTGCCCCAGGGAAGTGTGGTAGGTCCGCTGTTGTTTTCTATCTACATTAATGATCTTTTGGATAGGGTAGATAGCAATGTGCGGCTGTTTGCTGATGATGCTGTAGTGTACGGGAAGATGTCGTCGTTGAGTGACTGTAGGAGGATACAAGATGACTTGGACAGGATTTGTGATTGGTGTAAAGAATGGCAGCCAACTCTAAATATAGATCAATGTAAATTAATGCAGATGATTAAGAAAAAGAATCCCGTAATGTTTGAATATTCCATTATTAGTGTAGCGCTTGACACAGTCACGTCGACTAAATATTTGGGCGTAACATTGCAGAGCGATATGAAGTGCGGCAAGCATGTAATGGCAGTTGTAAAGGAGACGGCTTACAGAACGCTGGTGCGACCTATTCTTGAGTACTGCTCGAGCGTTTGGGATCGTTATCAGGTCGGATTGAGGGAGGACATAGAAGCAATTCAGAGGCGGGCTGCTAGATTTGTTACTGGACTGTAGTTGGAGTCACGAGCGATGGGAGTCGAGTTTAGGCTTGTTCTGCGTATCTACGTCCCGCATTCTTCGACAACCAATGAGCTTTCAATACTGTTCTATTCTTCTTAGCCATTATGAGGATTAAGCGTGATCTTCATCGGAGGTGAGGGTATCATCTGGAGTGCCCCAGGGAAGTGTGGTAGGTCCGCTGTTGTTTTCTATCTACATTAATGATCTTTTGGATAGGGTAGATAGCAATGTGCGGCTGTTTGCTGATGATGCTGTAGTGTACGGGAAGATGTCGTCGTTGAGTGACTGTAGGAGGATACAAGATGACTTGGACAGGATTTGTGATTGGTGTAAAGAATGGCAGCCAACTCTAAATATAGATCAATGTAAATTAATGCAGATGATTAAGAAAAAGAATCCCGTAATGTTTGAATATTCCATTATTAGTGTAGCGCTTGACACAGTCACGTCGACTAAATATTTGGGCGTAACATTGCAGAGCGATATGAAGTGCGGCAAGCATGTAATGGCAGTTGTAAAGGAGACGGCTTACAGAACGCTGGTGCGACCTATTCTTGAGTACTGCTAGAGCGTTTGGGATCGTTATCAGGTCGGATTGAGGGAGGACATAGAAGCAATTCAGAGGCGGGCTGCTAGATTTGTTACTGGTAGGTTTGATCATCACACGAGTGTTACGGAAATGCTTCAGGAACTCGGGTGGGAGTCTCTAGAAGAAAGGAGGCGTTCTTTTCGTGAATCGCTACTGAGGAAATTTAGAGAACCAACATTTGAGGCTCACTGCAGTATAATTTTACTGTCGCCAAGTTACATTTCGCGGAAAGAACACAAAGATAAGATAAGAGAGATTAGGGCCCGTACAAATGCACGTAGGCAGTCATTTTTCCCTCGTTCTGTTTGGGAGTGGAACAGGGAGAGAAGATGCTAGTTATGGTACGAGGTACCCTCCACCACGCACCGTATGGTGGATTGCGGAGTATGTGTGTAGATGTAGATGTATGTAAATGTAGATATTAGCAAATTTACTTAGCGAATTTTTATTTCATTTGTTGCTAGTTGTCATAGCGGATAGAGGCGGTAAGCGACAAAATTCTGCACAAACAAGCGAGAGACATAATTTGCAATATAAGTGCTTTCTTCAAGCGCAGAGCACTTGCTTGCGTTTACCGCAACCGGCGCTTGGAACCAGCAACAATGAAATTCCCGTGCGTGTCTCGACCTGCACGAACCACCATCGTTCGTGGAGCGAACTATAACATCACAATACTCTCAGGTCCGGCTGTCGTGACATCTAGTAGTCATTTCCTTTACATAGGGGATGCCCTGGTATAGGGCGTTTCACAGTGCTTTGACGATTTGGAATTTGAATAGTACACGAAGTAACCGCGAAACAAGGTTGAACATTTTAAACAAAGTACCATATTTATTCAAGTTTACTTCTGGAATTCTGCATAGGACAAATGATGGGCTTCGTTTTTGAACACATCTTTTGTAGCTGCCGGAAGAATTTTGTAAATTTCATGGTGAATTCGATGTTCTGTTGTAAGCTCTTCGGCCGGCCGCTTGGGCATGTTTTCGTAACCAACGACAAGAGCTTTCCTGTAAACAACTACACACAAGTTCGCTGTTCTCGGGAGTTCGGAAGGGTTTCCGAGGGTGTTTTGAGTTTCGATTCGATGCACTGGCAGCTGCGCGGGAGTTTCTTACCCAATTCAATATTGTCCCACTAGCAGGAATCGAAATGCTTACGAAAAGTGCGCTGCACGCTCACGACAGGTTCACCTTAGCGAAAATAGCACTCCCCGCGAGAACGCACGATGTTGCTGCTACCAGTACGACATGAATTTGGAAATTTGTGGTAAGGTCTTATGGGACCAAACCGCTGAGGGCATCGGTACCTAAGCTTACACACTACGTAATCTGACTTAAACTAACTTACGCTAAGGACAACACTCACACCCATGCCCGAGGGAGGACTCGAACCTCCGACAGCGGGAACAGCGCAGATCGCGACAAGGCGCCCTAGACCGCGCGGCTACCCCGTGCGGCCGTACAACATGATTACTGACGTGCCTTTGGGATGAAATTGACACTCCGCACTACTTAGAATCAGTACTCAGCTTCGCAGCTATCACGTGGGCACACAGACTAAACCCGGTCACGAACAAAGAATCAGTCAGACGAGAGTAGAGAAGTATCTATCTGGAGCCTTCGGCACCACATCTACGGATGCATTGTGTATGGTGTTCGGAATATGCCCCATAGATATTACGATCAAATACATAGCTGTAAGGTACTATTCAGAGGTGGGCAGACTCGATAAGTTACACGAAATGGCTGGTGTAGCGATGCAGACGACAACTCATCTAAAAAGTTGGCGTTTGGATGCATGGTAAGATGAATGGGATGTAACGGATAAGGGACGTAAACTGTGCGACTTCCTCGTTGATATGAGCAGTTGAGAATGAAACATATCGATACCAGCCAAGGTATGATACATTTCTTAACTGGACAGGGACCTTATCCCACGCACTTAAGACTCTTGAAGCTGAGCAGACTCTCACACGCACATGCGGAGAAGATTTCTCGGAACACACTGTCTTCTTCTGCGAGCATACGCTAACAATAGCATACACATAGCATGTAGATGTAGATGTAGTCTACACAGAAACATACATATACAGGGTGTTACACAAAGGTACGGCCAAACTTTCTGGAAACATTCCTCACACACAAAGAAAGAAAGTATGTTATGTGGACATGTGTCCGGAAACGCTTACTTTCCATGTTAGAGCTCATTTTATTACTTCTCTTCAAATCACATTAATCATGGAATGGAAACACACAGCAACACAATGTACCAGCGTGACTTCAAACACTTTGTTACAGGAAATGTTCAAAATGTCCTCCGTTAGCGAGGATACATGTATCCACCCTCCGTCGCATGCAATCCCTGATGCGCTGATGCAGCCCTGGAAAATGGCGTATTGTATCACAGCCGTCCACAATACGAGCATGAAGAGTCTCTACATTTGGTACCGGGATTGCGTAGACAAGAGCTTTCCAATGCCCCCATAAATGAAAGTCAAGAGGATTGAGGACAGGAGAGCGTGGAGGCTATGGAATTGGTCCGCCTCTACCAATCCATCGGTCGCCGAATCTGTTGTTGAGAAGCGTACGAACACTTCGACTGAAATGTGCAGGAGCTCCATCGTGCATGAACCACATGTCCTCTCGTACTTGTAAAGGCACATGTTCTAGCAGCACAGGTAGAGTATCCCGTATGAAATCATGTTAACGTGCTCCATTGAGTGTAGGTGGAAGAACATGGGGCCCAATCAAGACAACACCAACAATGCCTGCCCAAACGTTCATTGAAAATCTATGTTAATGACATGATTGCACAATTGCGTGCGGATTCTCGCCAGCCCACACATGTTGATTGTGAAAATTTTCAATTTGATCACGTTGAAATGAAGCCTCATCCGTAAAGATAACATTTGCACTGAAATGAGGATTGACACATTGTTGGATGAACCATTCACAGAAGTGTACCCGTGGAGGCCAAACAGCTGCTGATAGTGCCTGAACACGCTGTACATGGTACGGAAACAACTGGTTCTCCCGTAGCACTCTCCATACAGTGATGTGGTCAACGTTACCTTGTACAGGAGCAACTTCTCTGACGCTGACATTAGGGTTATCGTCAACTGCACGAAGAATTGCCTCGTCCATTGCAGGTGTCCTCGTCGTTCTAGGTCTTCCCCAGTAGTCATAAGCTGGAATGTTCCGTGCTCCCTAAGACGTCGATCAATTGCTTCGAACGTCTTCCTGTCGGGACACCTTCGTTCTGGAAATCTGTCTCGATACAAACGTACCGCGCCACGGCTATTGCCCCTTGCTAATCCATACATCAAATGGTCATCTGCCAACTCCGCATTTGTAAACATTGTACTGACTTCAAAACCACGTTCGTGATGAAAACTAACCTGTTGATGCTACGTACTGATGTGCTTGATGCTAGTACTGTAGAGCAGTGAGTCGCATGTCAACACAAGCACCGAAGTCAACATTACCTTCCTTCAATTGGGCCAACTGGCGGTGAATCGAGGAAGTACAGTACATAATGACGAAACTAAAATGAGCTCTAGCATGGAAATTAAGTGTTTCCGGACACATGTCCACATAACATCTTTTCTTTATTTGTGTGTGAGGAATGTTTCCTGAAAGTTTGGTCGTACCTTTGTGTAACACCCTGTATATGTATGTTGTGGCTGGCGGTAAACAGCTCGAAGAAACCATGTGCGGTATTCACAGTCAGTCTCATCTGGTGATGGCACTGAAAAATCGCTCTTCTATACTATCATATTTTTACGTTTTTCTCAAAACAACCAAATTTTATTTATTTGTCACCCTCAAATTGTCATGTGTTTCTCTTTTTTAAGTATTATTCTTTGTCAACAAAACAAAACTACAGAAAAGGTGGCAAGCGAAAAGGGTAAGATGGAACACCTGTTTTAAAACGTCAGGTAATGTCTTTAAATTTGCAATAAATACGTAAATAATAGGCAATAGTTGATGTGGCGACGCTGTAGCAGCAAGCAACAGACGTTAAGTATGAAGCAGTTATAATCGGATTATAGTGCACGTTGGAAGTCACTGCAGTTCTCCGTACCTACCCATTCCGTTGACACTGCTGCTTTACTGACAACACTATACTCTCCGCCTTCTTTGATAGTGCGGGGTCCGCCGGTCGTTGCATCTAAGGGTAAATTCCGCATTACAGTGGGGTGTACGGATCAGACAGTGTATGGTACCTATCCCCATCGATTCTCTACAGGACCTCCCCATTTCTTGTTTTATTTCTTAAGCTGCCCTGTACGAATATAACAAACTGTTTGTTTATAAATAAATAAATCTTCTGCTACGAGTCACGATTTTTCTTTGTTTTACTATTCGCACGACGCGTTTCGAGAAATAATTCCTATTTTCAAGTGCGTTTTTTGATGTGTATTAAGCTGTTTCTTTTGATGTTGTCAGTGTGTGTGAGTCTGCTTCATTTTGTTGACTTACTGTAATACATAAGAAACACGCGATTTTTAGTTGGGTATCAATTCTTTCTGTGAGGTTAGTGGCTAAAATTAAGAAGAATTTGTACTTACAGTTTTCTAATGGTCCATTTGTGTAGAGTCTCACACACACTTAACACAACACCCAACTTGTTGTACACTTTATACATCGAAAATATCTTATGTAAACAAAACAGTTACAAAGATCTTCTTACGCCTAAGAACACAGCCAAAAATACACAAATCCCGTGGTCAACTCTATAAATAGACCAGCATACAAACTGAAACAAAAACTGAATAACATACTGATGAAAAATTATACATATGAAACAACATATTCCATAAAAAACAGCCTGATGCTAGCCAAAGAACTAAGAACCAGAAAGCTCCCCCAAGATGTACAGTTTATATCACTTGACATCACCAACCTTTATTGAAACATACCCATACAAGAAGCTCTAACAGTAATACAAAAGAACCTTATGCAACACAAGAAACATTCATACAAAGAGATTGTCGAATTTATGGAACTCCTTCTGCTAACCCTAAGTTACAACTACTTTACCTTTAATGACAACATTTATACGCAACCAGATAGACTAGCAATGGGATCATGTAAATCCGGTACCATAGCTGATATATACATGAATCACTTAAAACAAAAATTATTTGACAGCCAAGAACCTTGCCTAAAGAAAATAGAATTTTATAGGAGATATGTAGATGACACACTACTGTTAGAGAAAGGAGATACCAAAGACATCACAGACATTCTTAATCATTTCAATAATCTAAATGAGAAAGTCAAATTTACAGTGGAACATGAGCAAAATAAAAGCATCAACTTTCTGGATCTAAATATTACAAGACACAACAACATGTGCACATTCAAAATTTATAGGAAAAACACAATGACTGACACCACAATCCCTGCAACCTCATGTCACCCAAATATCCATAAACAGGCAGCATACAGGTCAACGCTGCATAGGGCAACAAAAATACCATTGAACCAAGAAAATAAGCAACAAGAAATAAACACAGTAAAAAAGATTGGAGTTGTCAATGGTTACAATGCTTCCATGGTTGACACAATCTTAGATAAAGTGAAGAAAAACCCAGGTACAAACTGCACCACAGAAGAAAAAGAGAAAAACAAATGTATATCTAGCATTCCATACATAGGCAACGTATCACAGAAGATAGCAAATATTTTCTAAAATCACAGAGTAAAAATTGGGATTTCTACATCTAATAAACTACACCAAAAACTAATACATAATATAAAGTGTAATCATGAACCGTATTCAGACTCTGGAGTATACAAGGTAACATGCCAGGAACACTCCAAGTTCTATGTAGGACAAACAGGCCGAAATATCAACACCAGGTACACAGAGCACATTAGAGCATACACACACGAAAAAAACACACTACATCAGCAATAGCAACACACACACATAACACAGGACACCCATTTGGAAAAACAGAGCAGAATGTCAAAGTTCTCCACCGAGTAAATAAGGGACATTTAAATGGATTTGCTTGAAGAACTGGAGATATACACACATTACAGAAAATATGAAGATAAGATATTAAACGAAAAACTTGAAAGCGAATCAGTGAATTTCTTCAGATGTTTCGATAATATACTTAAACGAAAATAGTAAAACATTGAAATAAGCACAATAGTAAAATCAATATAAGTAATTCATGAGCCAAATTGTTAAAATAAATAACCTCTGTACAAAATCATATCATAATCTGTGGAAGACCTATAATGTTATCTCTGTAGACTACCTGTAAGAAGATCTTTGTAACTGTTTTGTTTATACAGGCTGATTCAAAAAAAATACCACAACTTTAAAAATGTGTATTTAATGAAAGAAACATAATATAACCTTCTGTTATACATCATTACAAAGAGTATTTAAAAAGGTTTTTTTTCACTCAAAAACAAGTTCAGAGATGTTCAATATGGCCCCCTCCAGACACTCGAGCAATATCAACCCGATACTCCAACTCGTTTCACACCCTCTGTATCATATCAGGCGTAACAGTTTGGATAGCTGCTGTTATTTGTCGTTTCAAATCATCAATGGTGGCTGGGGGAGGTGGCCGAAACACCGTATCCTTAGCATACCCCCATAAGAAAAAATCGCAGGGGGTAAGATTAGGGCTTCTTGGAGGCCAGTGATGAAGTGCTCTGTCACGGGCTGCCAGGCGGCCGGTCCATCGCCTCGGGTAGTTGACGTTCAGGTAGTTACGGACAGATAAGTGCCAATGTGGTGGCGCTCCATCCTGCTGAAATATGAATTGTTGTGCTTCTTGTTCGAGCTGAGGGAACAGCCTTCTCTAACGTCTCCAGATACTGTAGTCCAGTTACAGTAGCACCTTCGAAGAAAAAGGGACCAAAAACTTTATTGGCTGAAATGGCACAGAAAACGTTCACCTTAGGCGAGTCAAGTTCATACTGAGTTGTTTCCCGCAGATTCTCAGTGCCCCATATACAGGCATTGTGACGGTTGACTTTCCCGTTAGTGTGGAAAGTTGCTTCATCACTAAACACAATCTTTGACACGAAAGATTCATCTGTTTCCATTTGAGCAAGGATAAAATCACAGAAATCGATTCTTTTAATCTTATCAGCTGCAGACAGTGCGTGAACCAATTTCAGACGATAAGCTCTGCCTTTTGTCGTTGCAGAGTTTTAAATTCATAAAGTTGTGGTATTCTTTTTGAATCACCCTGTATAAGGCATTTTCGATGTGTAAAGTGTACAACAAGTCGTGTGTGATGTTAAGTGTGTGTGAGACTCTACACCAATGGACCATTAGAAAACTGTAAGTACAAATTCTTCTAAATTTTAGCCACTAACCTCACAAAAAGAATTGATACCCAACTAAAAATTGCGTATTTCTTATGTAGTACAGCAAAAGTCAACAAAATGAAGCAGACTCACGCACACTGACAACATTAAAAGAAATAGATTAATACACACCATAAAAACGCACCTGAAAATGGGCATTATTTCTCGAAACGCGTCGTGCGAATAGTAAAATAAAGAAAAAACAAACCTATTGTATCCAGAGTCGCAGGCTTTCAAAAACCATTTATAATGGATCAAATGAGGTAGCAAACTGTGTTTCACACGAGCGACGTTTCGTGCTCCTCGCAGTCGTCTCCGCCGTCGTCGCCGCCCCCGCCGGCCTCGGAAGCGAGCTTCTTCCAGCGGGCGTCCTGTACACCCGGCGACGGCCGCGCCACGCCCATCATCTGCCAGGTGCCGACGCTGCGCGCCATGCCGGCCACGACTCGAGCGTGGCCGCCGCAGCCGCCGGCGTCGCTCAGCACAGAGACGGAGCACGCCCCGCCGGCCGCCGCGCTCCGGCCGCGCTCTCCAGCTCCAGCTCCAGCGCCGGACCCGGCTCCAGGGGACCGGCAGAGGGACTTGGCCGTGTGGGTGGAGGCGGCCCGGCGCTCCACCCCCGCTGCGTGGGCGCCTCCGCGACCGGCCACGCCCGGCCTCCGCGACAGCTCTCGACCGGCGACGCCCTTCCAGTGCTTCATCGACGCCGCGGGCGACGCCGTGTCGTTCACGGCCGCCGTCAACAGCAGGTCTCCGACGCAGGTGGGGGCCGGGCAGAGCCCCGCGGGGGGCGGCAGCCGCCCCACGTCCCCCCTGGCGCCCCCGGACTCCCCCGTGAAGCGGCCGGCGTCGCCCGTGCCGCCCTACATCCCGGGCGTGCCCGCTTCGCCCGTCCGCCGCCCCCCGCGGAGGGTCCTCAACGGCCAGACTCCTCACCGGCCATACAGCCCCACCGCACCGCCACTCACCACACTGCACTGCTACAGCGGCGGCGCCGCCGCCTTCGCGGACGACCTCTGCGACAGCAGCTGCGGGCTCGACAGTCGCGGCGGCACCACCGTATACTACTACAGCGCGACCGACGGCAGCTGCAGGAAGCTGACGAGGAACTTCTCTCACGATGACGGGCGCTCCATCGCTCCCGATACGCCCGAGAGAACCAAGTCCAAAAACTTGGCGCGTTCCGTTTCCTTCGGGCCTGTCGAGGTTCTGGACGGCTCTGATAAGGAGACTCTCCCACATGTGCCAACCACCGAGCAGGAAATAAACCGGAGCGACGACGATACCGAGACGGCTGCAGTACTTGAAGTTCACAACAGTCCAGCCAAGAAAGTTAATTTCAAAGACAGTCCCGAGGCAAAAAAGGAGATCGCCGTCGATGACGCACCGCAGAAACCGTCGCTGCTCGTGCCGGCCGTAAAAGTGGAGGAAGTGTCTCTCCAACCTGGTAATGAAGCTGAAGCAGCCCAAGGGACCACAATACAGGCTCAGCAGATGGAGCCGGATAACAAGGACCTGCCTGGTGGAGGAGGGCAGAAGAGCTCTGAATGCAAGGCTAGGCAACTTCCAAAGTTCAAGCTCGTTCCTGAAGGTGGTCAGCTCCTGCGCGTAGAAGCGCAGCTGATGACCGCAAATGGTGCAGTATCTCTTTTTATTTTCTAGAACGTATGGTTCTGGCATCCAACCAAGCTAACAGTCCCAGTTTCCTACATCACATTTCTCTCCACACCTCACGGTATCATCACGATGGAAACAGTAACTTTACTCATCAGCTCCCAACACCACGCTAGTCTATCCTGTAAAAATATCTGCGTCTCTACGCAACTACTGCAATCTTCATCCATTTGATCCTGCTAACTGCAGTAAAGCCTTGGCCTCTCTTTACTATTTTTACAGTTTTCACCTCCCACACATCATTCCATCATTAGATGATGATTCGTTCATGTCTCAGAACCTTTCCTATCAACCGGTCCCCTCTCTTAGTTAAGTTATGCCACAGATTTCTTTCCTCCCCAGTTACATTCAGTACATTTCATTATCTATTCGATCTATCCATCTAATGTTCAGCGGTTTTCTGTAGGAGCAAACTGCGAAACTTCTATACCCTTCTTGTCTAAACTGTTTAACTTCTGTGTGAGCCTACACCCCGGACAAATACTTCCTAACACTTGCATTTTTATTACATGTCAAAAAATCGCTCTTTTTCGCAAATGCTTTTCTCCCTACTGCCTTTCCGCATCTTATATCGTGTCTGATTTGACCGTCATGTCTTATTTTACTGTCCATATAGGAGATCTCCTCTACTGCTTTCACTGTCCTCTTTCTTGATCTAATTCTCACTACATCTCATTTAATTCGACTACATTCCATCACCTCTCTTTTATTTTAGTTGATGGTCATCTTATAATCTCTTTTCAAGACACTATCCGTTCTGTTCAAATGATCTTCCATGTCCTTTGAAGTCTCTGACAAAATTACAACGTAATCCGCAAACCTCAACGCTTTTATTTATTCTCCCAAAACTTTAATTCTGCCTCCAAATATCTCCTTGTTTTCGTTTACTGCTTGCACAGTGTATAAACTAATAACATCTGAGATAGGCTACATCTCTGTCTCACGCTCTTCTAAACTAACGTTTCTCTTTGTTGCCATTCTACCCTTACGATTGTCCTCTGGTTTCTGTTGTAGATGACCTGCCACCCTCTGTTCTCCATTGCTACTACTGTCTGAATTTCTAAATGTGCAGTCCAGTTCACAACATCGAAAGCTTTGTCTCGGTCTAACAAATGCTATAAACGTAGTTTCGCCTTTCTTCAGTGTATCTTCTAAGATAAAGAAAGTCGTGGGTTCAGTGTTATCTCCAACGTTCTACCATCTCTCCAGAAACCAAACAGATCTTCACCGACATACCTTTCACCTGTTTTTCAATTTTTCTGTAAACAATTAGTATCAGCATTTTATCCCTATGACTTATTAAACTGATGGTACGGTAATATTCACACTCTGTCTTACCTGGAATAGAAGTTAGTACATTCTTCTTAAATCTTCAGAGGTATATCCCTTGACACATATATCTTGCCTAGCAGGTGAAGTAGTTACGTGATTGTATGTTTTCTTAAGGATATCTGTAATTCTGTGGGATTGTGCTTTGTGTCGACTTGTCAAATTTTTATCCAGTATCATATCTCCCATGGTACCTCCTTCTCTTCCCTTTCCATAATATTCGTCTCAGGATCGTTTCCTTTATAAAATTCTTGTATTTATTCCACCTTTTAGTGGCAGTTACTTACCGTCTGAACTCTTCATGTACATGTAGCTATTTCTCTTTTTTCCACAGATTTCTTTAACTTTCCCATATCTATCTCTCCCACAGACACACACGTTTCTAAGAATTTCCATTTCTCCTCTAGCCATTCCTGCTTCGTCATTTTGCGCTATCTGCCAGTCTTCTTATTTAAACATCATTGTTGCCTTTTGCCAGTTCGTTTGCTACATTGTTATTACTCCTTTCATCAGTAAAATTCCATATGTCATGTTTTGTCATGCAGTTGCCTTAGTCATTGTCTTTTCACCTATTAGATTCTCTGTTTCTTTCACTATTATATCTCTCAAAGCTGTCCATTTGTTTCCAGCTCCGTCTCATTCCCATCTTTCAGTCAACTGTTCCAAATGTTTCCTTTGAAACTGTCAAGATCCTCCTACGTTTCCAATTTATCCAGGGTCCATTTCCTTAATTTCCAACTTTCTGCGATTTCGGCAGTTTTAAGTTTCAGTTCATAAACTAATTACGGTTAGATTATGCCCGTACTCCTCGAAATGTTTCGCAGTTTCGATCTGTTCCTGAAATCTCTGTTATTTCATGATGTATGTAATCTACCCGAAACCTTCCGATGTCTCCGGCTCTCTTACATGTACAAAACCTCCTTTCATGAAAAGTACACCGGCAATACTCGTACTATCCTACGCTATGTCTCTTACGAACTCGTCGTTGGTATTTTTATTTATTGGTTACCGCTTACAAATGATCTGCCAGCTTGTTTGTGAAACGGGTCGTACTTTCACAATACGAGATTGTAAAACTGTGAGTACCGGACGTGAGTCGTGCTTCGGTAGCTCAGTTGGTAGAGCACTTATTTATTATTTCTTGTTTTTAATAGGGATTAATAATATTACAGCTTTGAATACTTATCGACTTAAAGGTAATCGAGAAAGAAAATCTCAAAATTAATTATTTATGAATAGCTGATTGGAATTTATGAAGACAGAGCAGAGGTTACGACGTATTATTACTTTAAGACGTATATTATAAATTCGGAAAAATATTTCTAAAATGAACAAAATTCTTGCATTTAAAACGGATAAATGAAAGATAGTAAACATTTATGAAATTAACAAAACTTTTGAAAAAAGGAAATATAAACCATAACCACATTTTTTTGGAAGAATAAAAAGAGAAGATAGAAAATATGATAGTGGAAGAACGTCACTTCACCAAGTGTGTATGATGGTGAGTGCCTCGGAATTTTCCATCAAGCCACCGACCGCCAATCACAGCTCTTCATCTAAACCTAACAACTCTAGATTTCCTAGGGCGGCCGCGGTGGCCGAGCGGTTCTAGGCACTTCAGTCCGGAACAGCGCTGCTGCTACGCTCTCAGATTCGAATCCTGCGTCGGGCATGGATGTGTGTGATGTCCTTAGGTTAGGTAGGTTTGAGTAGTTCTAAGTTCTAGGGGACTGATGACCTCAGATGTTAAGTCCCATAGTGCTCAGAGTCATCTACATTTCCTAAAAACCAAACCTTAACCTCTAATAATTGTTTTTACACCATTTTGTCAACATGTTCTTTTTCTACTTCCATAGAGAGTTGTTGAGATTTATTTTCCTTTTTTCAAAGGAAAAAAGAAAAAAGAAAGAAAGAAAGCTATTTCGTTGTTTATTTTGGGTATTTCTTGATTTTCATTTATGGTTGTGTCGGGATCAGTATCATCACCTGATTCCACGTCGGAATCAACGTTGTTTTCCACCGTGTAGATTCCTTCCTGTCTTTGCATGTAGGCTCATTGTCTATCTCGGACATAATCTCTATATTTGGAAAAAAATGTTCAAATGTGTGTGAAATCTTATGGGACTTAACTGCTAAGGTCATCAGTCCCTAAGCTTACACACTACCTAACCTAGATTATCCTAAGGACAGACACACACGCCCATGCCCGAGGGAGGACTCGAACCTCCGCCGGGATCAGCCGCACTGTCCATGACTGCTCGGCTAATCCAGCGACGCTTCTATATTTTGATATATCGTCAGTGATAGCGTTAAACATGGTCCATTGGTCTTCGTCTCTGAACACTGCGTGTATAGTGTCTTGAATATTGTTGAGGTTTAAGTGTAATATGTGTGTGCTGTTGGTGTACTGACCGCAGGAGAAGACGATGTGCTGGAGAGCCTCCTTCCCCACACTTCACCAGGGAAGACGAATGGAATATTCCAAAATTTGAAACACGAACAGCTGCTAGCATGAGTTTCTTAGAAGTAGATACCTTAGGGGTTGCAAAGCAACTCAAATCGCTTGATACGGGCAAGTCTTCAGGTCCAGATTGTATACCGATCAGGTTCCTTTCAGATTACGCTGATACAATAGCTCTCTACATAGCAATCATATACAACCGCTCGCTCACCGATAGATCTGTACCTACAGATTGGAAAATTGTGCAGTTCGCACCAGTGTTTAAGAAGGGTAGTAGGAGTAATCCATCGAACTACAGACCTATATCATTGACATCGGTTTGCAGTAGGGTTTTGGAGCATATACTGTATTCAAACATTATGAATCACCTCGAAGGGAACGATCTATTGATACGTAATCAGCATGGCTTCAGAAAACATCGTTCTTGTTCAACGCGGCTAGCTCTTTATTCGCACGAAATAATGGCCGCTATCGACAGGGGATCTCAGGTTGATTCCGTATTTCTGGATTTCCGAAAAGCTTTTCACACCGTCCCTCACAAGCGACTTCTAATCAAGCTGCTGGCCTATGGGGTATCGTCTCAGTTGTGCGACTGGATTCGTGATTTCCTGTCAGGAAGGTCGCAGTTCGTAGTAATAGACGGCGAATCGAGTAAAACTGAAGTGATATCAGGTGTTCCACAGGGAAGCGTCCTGGGACTTCTGCTGTTCCTGATCTATATAAATGACCTGGGTGACAACCTGAGCAGTTCTCTTAAGTTGTTAGCAGATGATGCTGTAATTTACCGTCTAGTAAGGTCAGATGAAGACCAGTATCAGTTGCAAAGCGATTTAGAAAAGATTGCTGTATGGTGTGGCAAGTGGCAGTTGACGCTAAATAAGGAAAAGTGTGAGGTGATCCACATGAGTTCCAAAAGAAATCCTTTGGAATTCGATTACTCGATAAATAGTAAAATTCTCAAGGTTGTCAATTCAACTAAGTAAGAACAACTTCAGTTGGAAAGACCACATAGATATTATTGTGGGGAAGGCGAGCCAAAGGTTGCGTTTCATTGGCAGGACACTTAGAAGATGCAACAAGTCCACTAAAGAGACAGCTTACACTACACTCGTTCGTCCTCTGTTAGAATATTGCTGCGCGGTGTGGAATCCTTACGAGGTGGGATTGACGGAGGACATCGAAAGAGTGCAAAAAAGGGCAGCTCGTTTCGTATTATCACGTAATAGGGGAGAGAGTGTGGCAGATATGATACGCGAGTTGGGATGGAAGTCATTAAAGCAAAGACGTTTTTCGTCGCGGCGCGATCTATTTACGAAATTTCAGTCACCAACTTTCTCTTCCGAATGCGAAAATATTTTGTTGAGCCCAACCTACATAGGTAGGAATAATCATCAAAATAAAATAAGAGAAATCAGAGCTCGAACAGAAAGGTTTAGGTGTTCGTTTTTCCCGCGCTGTGTTCTGGAGTGGAGTTAGGTTAGGTTGTTTGGGGAAGGAGACCAGACAGCGAGGTCACCGGTCTCATCGGATTAGGGAAGGACGGGGAAGGAAGTCGGCCATGCCCTTTGAAAGGAACCATTCCGGCATTTGCCTGGATAGATTTTAGGGAAATCACGGAAAACCTAAATCAGGATGGCCGGACGCGGGATTGAACCGTCGTCCTCCCGAATGCGAGTCCAGTGTCTAAGCACTGCGCCACCTCGCTCGGTCGAGTGGAGTGGTAGAGAGATAGTATGATTGTGGTTCGATGAACCCTCTGCCAAGCACTTAAATGTGAATTGCAGAGTAGTCATGTAGATACAGATGTAGATGTTGGTGTCTGCCTGAAACTTACGCACTCAAAATGCGTGGGGCAAGGGCCGTGTCCTGTTAAGAAATACCGCCGCTGGGACCGATATGTTTGAGTTGTAGTCTCTCCCTCGCCTACGGCCTTTATCACTTGGGTCCCACTCGCCTTAAGATGTCGTCGTTCCTCCCTTGACCTTACGTACCCCTGTACACGTTCCACAGGAAAGCAAAGTTGCTTCTGCATGCCAGCAGGTGTTTCGGGCAGCCCGTACGCGCCGCTGCTGCAGGCGATCAGCGAGTCCGGTCGCAGCCGGTGCTCCGGCGCGCTGGAGACGGCTCGCGGCGCTTGCGCACTGCTGCTGACGCCGGCGGCGCTACTGCAGCAGGCGCTGCTGCACGCCGACCATCAGCTGCCCTGCCCCGCCGGACACCTCTCCGGGGACAAGGTGGGGGCGGCTCTCAGGGCCGGTTGAAACAGCACCCTCTGGCCACAATGGACCACTCGTTCCTGTGGGGGCGCGTTACGCACTTGCTTCAAAATCAGCCTGATCAACTGACTGTGCCAAGCGTAGAGCCCCAAAATCTTAAGTGTGTTTCAGATTGCACATATACAGCTACACATGTGGTCAAAAGTATCTGGACACCTGGTTGAAAAGAACTTACAAGTCCGTGGCGACCTCCATCGGTAATGCTGGAGTCCAATATGGTGTTGGCCCACCCTTTAGCCTTGATGACAGCTTCCCCTCTCGCAGGCACACGTTCAATGAGGTGATGGAAGGTTTCTTTTGGAATGCCAGACCATTCTTCACGGAATGCTGCACTGAGGAGAGGTGTCGATGTCGGTCGGTGAGGCCTGGCACGAAGCCGGCGTTCCAAAGCATCCCAAAACACACTGTCTTTTTCTGCGGGCAATACTCGAACAATAGACATACACTGCACTTAGATTACACAGATACAGACACAGATATACACACAGCAATAAGAGACGAAGAACAATGGGCGCAATTAAACGCACTGACAAACAGTATTTCAAAAACAACACATGAAGAGTATATGCGGACACGACATCACAGACATGCCTATGCGCCGCGTAACAGAAATCTCCAGAGGATGGACAGCGATACCCCAGTGACAGCGAAAATAGTAACAATGAGGAGGAACAGGAGGAGGAAGCTGAGATGTGACAGTAAATAAGCAAAAGTGCTGGCAATCTAGTCAGGAAAACACCAAATGCTGTACATGGATGCGCACCTAAAGTAGTTAATACATAGAATTAGTAACAAATAGGATAAGCAACATTATTTCTCTACTAATAACCAGTTGTGTGTGTGTGTGTGTGTGTGTGTGTGTGTGTGTGTGTGTGTGTGTGTGTGTGTGTGTGTGTGTGCTCCCATTTCGAGGTATTCACCATCAGTCACACTCGGTGATGGTACTAACATATCTCTCATCTATCTTATCTTCTTTTTATGTTCTTCTTAAAAAAACAACAAAATTTTATTTATATTTCAACCTTAAATTATTGTTATTTTGAAAAGTATCATTCTTTGTAAATGTTGTAGATAAAACAAAAGGAAAGAAAACTGTAAAAAGATGACAAACGAAAATTGTAAAACGTACAACCTATTTTAAAAATCAGGCAACAGGTCTATAATTTGACAATAAATAAAATAAATATAAAAAAATAAACACAAAATCCCAAAGGTGTTCTGTAGGAGTCAGGTCAAGACCATGTGCAGGCCAGTCTATTACACGGATGTTTTTGTCGTGTAATCACTCCACCACACGCCGTGCATTATGAACAGGTACTGGATGTTGAATGATGTGATCGCCATCACCCAATTGCTCTTCAACGGTGGGAAGTAAGAAGGTGCTTAAAACCTCAATGTAGTCCTGTGCTGTGATAGTGCCATGCAAAACAACAAGGAGTGCAAGCCCCCTCTATGAAGAACACGACCGCACCATAACATCACCGCCTCAGAATTTTACTGTTGGCACTACACACGCTGGCAGATGACGTTCACCGAGCATTTGCCATACCCACACCCTGCCATCGAATCGCCACATTGTATATGTGGTGTGCATACTGTAAGACCTTCGGTACACACACCATCAGATTATTTGACTTGTCGCTGTAACGAAGTAGGCGAGTGTCAGCAACATGTCTCGTGGTCTTATCGTGGCGTGTTTATCTTCTGCCGTTAGGTCAGACGATAGAAATGCCACTTGCACCATTAGAGTAGCAGATTGACAGTGACCAACTTTAAACAGAACTTTATTAATTTTCACACATATTTATTAAAATAATAACAAGCATAAAATTACTTAACTTGGTTCTGGATGCTATTTACAATTGACAATCTGAAGTTCCTTTGGTATTGGTACATTAATCTTATTCTCACATATATCTCTTATACTTGACAAAAGTGTCTATACATTTATCTTCATGGCTATGTATGGGAATATGATAATCTTATTAGGCGCAGACTGAAACTTGACTACAGACTGGTACAGACAAATGTAGAACTCGTACAGACTGCTACAGACAAATGCAGACTGGTGCAGACAAATGCAGACTGACTAATCGGAGGTCTGTACACTTGTTATAACACCTCGCACGCTCATGTATCACTGTGCGAGTGTGATCCGTGAGGAGAAGAGGTTCTACATTAGCAGCAATCTCATTGGCTGCGTTACATATTAATAGCGGATCGGCTGAAACAGAATTTGGTCCGTCTCTATGGCAGCGCCATCTCGTAGTGCAGAGACGGACGAGCGCTGCGCCTGCGCTGTTGTGCTTAGCGGTGCGCGCTCTAATGGGAAAGTTGTGTACGCGCTGACTACATGGAACTATGTACACAACACCCACTGTTAGCATTGATGACAGCTTCCACTCTCGCAGGCATACTTCAGGTGCTGGAAGGTTTCTTGGGGAATGGCAGCCCATTCTTCACGGAGTGCTGCACTGAGGTCGGTGGGGCCTGGCACGAAGCCGGCGTTCCGGAACATCCCAAAGGTGATCTATAGGATTCAAGTCAGGACTCTGAGCAGGCCAATCCATTACACGGATGTTACTGTCGAGTAACCACTGCCACAGGCCGTTCATTATGAGTAGGCGCTCGATGGTGTTGAAAGAGGCAATCGCCTTCCCCAAATTGCTCTTCAGCAATGATGAGTAAGTATGTGCTTAAAACATTAATGTAGGAATGTGCTGTGATAGTGCCACGCAAAATAACAAGGGGTGCAAACCCCCTACATGAAAAACACGACCACACTATAACACCACCGGCTCCGAATGTTACTATTTGCACTACACATATTGGCAGATGACTTTCACCTGGCATTCACCATACCCACACCCTGTCATCGGATCGCCACATTGTTTACCGGGTTTCGTCACTCCACACAACGTTTTTCCACTGTTCAGTCGTGCAAATATTTACGCTACTTACAACAAGCGAGGCGTGATGTTTGGCTTATCAGGAGCTGCTCGACCATGAAATCCAAGTTTTCTCACTTCCATCTTAACTGTCATAGTACTTGCAGTGAATCCTGATGCAATTAGGAATTCCTGTGTGATGGTCTCGATAGATGTCTGCCTATTACACGTTACGACCCTCTTCAACTGACTGCAGTCTCTGTCAGTCAACGGACGAGGTCGGCCTGTACGCTTTTGTGCTGTAAGTGTCCCTTCACGTTTCCACTTCACTATCAAATCGGAAACAGTGGACCTAGGGATGTTTAGGAGTGTGGAAATCTCGCGTAAAGACGTATGGCACAACTGAATCCATGAGTTCTGCGGAGCGCCCCATTCAGCTCTCTCACGATGTCTAATCACTACTGAGGTCGCTGATATGGTGCACCTGGCAGTAGGTGATAGCACAATGCACCTAATATGAAAGTCGTGTTTTTTTGGGGGGTGTCCGGATACTTTTGATCACATAGTGTACATCTACATAGATACTCTGCAAATCACACTTAAATGCCTGGCAGAGGATTCATCGAACCACCATCATAATAATTCTCTATTGTTTCAGTCTCGAACAGCGCGCGGAAAAAACGAACACTATATATTTCAGTGCGAGTTCCGATTTCCCTTATTTTATTATGATGATCCTTTCTCCCTAAGTAGGTTGGCGTCAACAAAATATTTTCGCTTTCGGAGGAGAAAGTTCGTGATTGAAATTTCGTGAGAAGCCTCGTTGAATGATATATTGCATGTGTGGCAAAAATTCTCGTGTCGGTCCCGGACACTCAACAAAGCAAACTTCTTCTATGAGTGCATTTCTGACTCTAAACGATCCCTGGAGGCCTTACCGCCTTCCACCCCCCCCCCCCCCCCCCCTCCCTACACAATGCCGTTCCAGTTTTTTCATTTTGTTTTTATTCCCTCACTTATGAGGGCGATGGTACGTTGGTAGAGGTACATTTTCGTTCTTCAGACGAGAGCATTTATAAAATACAAGACATAATTTCCAAAAAACTAAAAATATATAATATGCACATGTTTTCAATATTATTGAAACAGAAGTTGGCACATTTATAAGCCAATGGATGAGTGTATAATAAAATGATGCACTTAACTTATAGAAAATGAGTCTTGGCGAGGGTTGTTTTTTTGTGGGGGGGGGGGGGGGGGGGGCGGCAATGGTGTTTTGGACATTATGTGGAGCGGGAGAAAGAGAGAGGGACACTGAACCAAATTTTTGGAAAGATAGGAAGGAAATGGGGTGGGGGTGTTCTGCTGAAGTTAAAAGGATGGGCAGATTTCACGATCTGATAGATGGTGGCGGTGAAAGTTTCGTTGGAACAGGATGAAGGGAGTGTCTAGGTCTAAGTATGAGGGGATGTGTTGCTATAAGTGAGGCAAAATATAAGAGTTAATCTTTAGCTATGAAACTGTAGGGTGGGTGGTGCCAAGTTTGCGGGAAGTGTTCAATGTGAGAGGAGGGAGAAAAAATTAAAAAGTTCATACACGGTGCTAGTGGGGGATGAAGACGGATGTGGGAGGTGACACAGACTGCGAAGCATTCGAGGATCTGGAAGAAACCATAGAATTTTGGTCAAGCAATAACGCAAGCTACAGTGGCGCAAGGTAGCACTGATCGTATTAAAGCTTTAGAGTGTGTAGTATGGTAGAGATAGCCCGCCCGGTTAGCTGTGCGGTCTAATGCACTGCTTTCCGAGCGGGAACGTTTGCTGGTCCCCAGCACGAATCCTCCGGGCGAATTAGTGTCGAGGTCCGGTGTGCCGGCCAGTCTGTGGATGGTTTTTAAGGCGGTTTTCTATCTGCATCGGCGAATGCGGGCTGGTTCCCTTTATTCCATCTCAGTTACACTATGACAGCGATTGCTGCTCAAAACACTATCTCCACTTACGCGTGCACCATAATTACTCTACCACGCAAACATTGGAGTACACTCGTCTGGTGTGAGAAGTTGCCGGGGGCGGGGGTCCGAACCACACACCGCACAATAACCCTGGGTTCGGTGTGGGGCGTCGGTGGGGTGGGTGGACTGCTGTAGCCTGTAGTGGGGTTGTGTACCACTGAGGGCTACGGCGGGGACGAAGCCTCTCCGTCGTTTCTAGGTCCCTAGTTCCATACAATACAATACAATGGTAGAGATATGCTATCCCGATGTTCGGCCGGTTAGTGGTTTTAGTTATTTAAGACTATTGTAGGATTTTTCTAGGATGACTAGTAGATTGGGCTCTAATGTTAATTCACGAGCGAAGGTTAGTTCGCAGTAGCAGTAGTAACAAGGCAGAACTGAATACATAAATGCAGCGATCCTCTTTACGAGTATTCCTGTCGATCTTCGGTACTCCTGGTGAATGTTCCTTCAGTCGTTTGATGTACATTTCTAAGCTGACAGAAAAAAAATCCCAAGACCAAGAAGGAGCTGTGCGGGATGAACGAAAGTTGGTACGCGTGTTTCTACATCTGGAAGAATTCAAATCAAATTTCGCGGCAGTGGCATAACAGTGGCTCTACTGGCGCCGGTATGAGGATGTACATCGGGTTTGCTTTAAATACACACTGCAACATTCGGGAGCATTATTTACCTTTGAGACTGGACGAATTGGGTTGATGTCAGCCAGGATTGCCTTTCAAGACGACGACGCCATTTTCAGCGGCACGCCGAGTTTGAACGAGGTCGTGTAACAGGGCTACGGGAACTTGGAGGGTCCTTCCACGATACTGCACAAAGACTTTGCAGGAAAGTAGCCACTGTATACTAGTGCTCGCAGTGGAAAGGTACTGTCGCAAGAAGACCGGGCTCCGGACAGCCTCGTGGCACTGTGGAGAAGGTGGTATGGTTGTGGCACATCTTACACCGTCTGAAGCAGCAATTACAGTAGTAGCTGGCACAACAGTGCCACAAAAAACTGTTAAAAACCGAGGAGTGAGTAGAAGAAAACAGTCTTGGTTGTGATGTTGAAATTACTGCTTATTTATTCATCAATGACGCGTGATTCACCTGATTCAAGACATCTTCATATTGACCAATAAATGTTGATAGGCAAGTGATGGATTCTAGCGGTAATACCAGTTACTACACTGAGGTGAAAAAAGTCATGGTATACCTCCTAATTCCAACTTCCTTATGCTCGCCATAGTGCAGCAACTCCATGTGACAATGATTCTATATGTTGTTGGAAGTTTCCTGCAGAAATATTGAGCCGTTCTGTGTCTGCACCCATCTATAATCGAAAAAGTGATGGCTGTGCAGGATTTTGGGCACGAACTGACCTCTCGATTATGACCCATAAATGTTCGACACGATTCATGTCACTCGACTGTCCAGAATGATCTTCAAATCAGTCGCGAACAATTGCGGCCAGTGACATGGTGCATAGTCATGCATAAAAGTACCATCGTCGTTTGGGAACATGACTTCCACGAACGGCAGCAAATGGTCTCAGAGTACCCGAACACGCAGAGGACCCAAACCATTCCATGCAAACACAGCCCACACCATTATGCAGCAACTAACAGCTCGCACAGTGCCTTGTCGACCACTTGGGTCAATGGCTTCATGGGGTCTGTGCCACTCTCGATCTCCACCATCAGCTCTTGCTAACTGTAATTGGGACTCTTCTGACGAGGCCACAGTTTTCTAGTCCTCCAGGGTCCAACTGATGCGGCCAGGAGCCCAGAAGAAGCGCTGCAAGCGATGTCATGCTGTTAGCAAAGGCGTTCGCGTCAGTCGCCTGCTGCCGTAGCCCATTAGCGCCACATTTCACCACACTGTCACACGGATACATAGGTTATTTCACGCAGTATTGCTTGTCTGTTAGCTCTGACAACTGTACTTAAACGTCACTTTTTTTCCTTTATTTTTATTTCACTCCCGATAATGGGGCAGTCTGGCAGCGACACAATACGCCGCTCTTCAGCCAGGAGAGATACAAAAAACATGAGCACATGAGAAAATAGTTCATAAACGAGAATGGTAAAAGTGGGTGAATAAACGATAGCAAAAACAAATGAGAATAAAAGGTAGATTAAGAAAAAGTATATGAGAGCCACACACACATGCGGGGAATGCGCACTGCAGACCGAATCGGAAACAAAAAAAGCTTCACAGCGAGAACACAAATGAATGACACTGGTGACACTGTTGGTGGCGATGTAACGTAACACTGCACATGGCACTGACAAAACACTGACACCACAACAAAAACGTTAAAAATCACTGCACCGAATTGGGGGGGGGGGGGGACCTACCACCATAGGAAGGGTAGGGGAGGAAAGAAAAGGGAGGGGGAGAGACGGTAGGGGGAAACCAGTAGTAGAGAGGAGGTAGGCGGTGAACAGGAGAAGGGAAGAACTGGAAGCCCGAGGGGAAGGGAAGGAAAGGGGAAAAAAGGTGGGCAGCAGGGGAAAAGGAGAAAGAAGGGAAGGGGGCAGGGAGGGAGGGAGGGAGCCCCAAGGAGGGGGGAGGGGGGACTAGATCTGGTAGGGGGTGTATATGGAAGGTGCGAGGACATCCGGGAGAGGGAGTTGGCAGAAGCCACCTTGGGCGAGGGTATGGAGCATGGGAAGATGGAGACATGGCAGGAGACTGTGATACAGGGGCGCCAGGGGGCTGGGGTGGGAGAGGATGGTGGAAACCAAAGAATGGGGATGATCCAGTTTGTGGGAGACGGATAGGATTCGTATTCGTTCAAGGAACAGGAGGACATGGGGGAAGGGGATCAACCATAGAGGATCCGCATGAGGGACAGGAGACGGCTGCGATAAGCAAGGCTCTCAAACGCCACTGCTCTCAGTTGTTAAGTGAAGGCCATTGGCCACTACATTGTCCGAGGCGAGAGGTAGTAGCCTGAAATTTGGTATTCTCGGAACATTCTTGACACTTTGGATTTCGGAATATTTCATTCCATAACATTCCTAATTATAATGTCCCATTCTGCATTCAAAGTCCAATTGTGTGGCAGTAATCATGTTGGAAACCTTTTCACATGAATCACCTGAGTTCAAACAACAGCACTGCCATTACACTTTCCTTTCATATCTTTTGTACCGCCATCTGTATGTGTGCATATCGCTATCCCGTTACTTTTGTCACCTCAGTGTAATGTACCAGCATTTCACATTGGCAATGGCTTTTGATGTGCTTACTTTAACCTGTGAATTTGCAATGTTAATTACTTAAATATGTTACATAAACAAATGTATTCCAGAAATTTCATTATTCTGCATTAACCATTTGTTGGTTTTGGGTTTTTTTTCCATCATAGTATTTCCTTTTCTTCCTCAGACGTCCTTTCTGGTGACGATTTGAAACACACGAAATTACGATGTTACCAAAAACATTCATTCCGCCAGTTAGTGTGACTACATGGTGACATTATTGCGCTTTACCCTGCTGCCCTTGTGAATGTGTCAATTCTGTGACATCCAAATTTCTCTTAAGTCGTTCGTCTGTCGCCCACTCTGTCCCACACTCCCATCGTTGGGACATCCGACAAAGCTAGTTTGAGAGTTCGATTTTGCAACCCTTTCATCGTACTTACTTCGCCAGGCTTACCCCACAAATGGGTTCAGTTGCGTCGAATACTGAAGCGCAGTAATGTACGAGCATACATACAGCCAAAGAAAGTGATCACATTCTAGACTACAAAAGTTTATTCAGCCCATGTATGTTGTGAGATACTGTTAAGTAACATGACTTTATCAGAGAATGTGGTATCACAGAGGAAAAACGCAGAGATAAACAGGAGCCCCTGCGTCTGGTTTACTTAGACTTGGAAAACCCTCCATCCATATGCCCCATTAATTGATACACGGTATGGCAACCATGATCAAGGTGTTCCAGAGATACTTCTCAAAAAAGTGTCAACAGGCTACTAGCCTAATGCAAGACTTTCGATCTGACATCACTTCTGCGCCTTTTGTATCAGTTCCTTTGGTTATTTTATTTATCAAATAATTCCCAACCGTCGTCACGAAGCTAAGTAAACTCCGTTCCAGATTCTTTCATCACAAAATCTGAGTTCTCTACATGGAATTTAAAACCAGACCCCTGTGTTAGTAGCCAGAGTCACTAACCACGAAACCACGAAAGTGACCAGAGGTACTTATTGGCTAGGCGACGACGTTACAGAAAGTAACCAGTAGTCGAGAAAATATCGGAGCAGGATTACGCGGAAGTTGCCTTGTAACAGTATGCGTACATCAGGGATCTGCTTTATTGCTTCTGCTGTTTATTCTCATCCTGGACGCCATCATAGGAATATACAGAAAGAAGTCCCAAGGATGTGCTGTACGCTAAAGATGCCATGATTGCTATTACAACCACAGATAACTCCTAGCAACAAAATGAAAGTTGGTGTGGTCGACTCTAACAATATGGGCTGTGTATAAATACCCACAATTACCCGGCCGGGGTGGCCGAGTGGTTCTAGGCGCTACAGTCTGGAACCGAGCGACCGCTACGGTCGCAGGTTCGAATCCTGCCTTGGGCATGGATGTGTGTGATGTCCTTAGGTTAGTTAGGTTTAAGTAGTTCTAAGTTCTAGGGGGCTGATGACTTCAGAAGTTAAGTCCCATAGTGCTCAGAGCCATTTGAACCATTTTTGGACCCACAATTAAGTGTGAAATATGCGAACTCCGGGTTCAGTTACATTAAACAGCAACACACTAGAGAAGACAGAAAGTTTTCGATACCTGACATCTCCTATAAACGATCGAACAATTCAATCACAACTTGAATGTTATGTTCCCGAGCATTGTCTTGCAAAATGACGAGAGTCTTGCAGAAAGTGTCGCTGCTACTTTCTGTAAGAGGTTTATTTTCGGTACACAGCATGCGACAAGCTTAGAGTTACAAGCGGTGACACTTTCTGCGCGACCTGCCCACCATTTTCCAGGACAATGCTCGGGCACATATGACGCAAGTTGGTTTGGTAGGTTGGTTGTTTGGGGGAAGAGACCAAACAGCGAGGTTATCGGTCTCATAGGGTAAGGGAAGGATAGGGAAGGAAGTCGGCCGTGCCCTTTCAAAGGAACCATCCCGGCATTTGCCTGGAGCGATTTAGGGAAATCACGGAGAACCTAAATCAGGGTGGCCGGACGCGGGATTGAACCGTCGTCCTTCCGCAAGTTGGGACTAGATGATCGATCCATTGGGCTAGAAAGCGCTGTACTGCCCTCACACTCCCTGAACTTAAGCCCTTGTGACTTAAACTTGATTCCCAAATAGAAGAAGCACTTCATGACATTCGTTTTAGAACTGTTACAGAAATTCGCTCTACTATAATTATAAACACAACTGGTGCTGCTAAAGATATTTTACGACTTCCACATGGTTAGCAGCGGGTTATACACTATGCTGGCTTCTACTCTGAAAGACATTAAAACTTTCAAATATGTATCTATTTTGTCTATGTTATAAAAAAATAGTTACTAATACTAAAACTGGTTCAACTGGCTCTGAGCACTATGGGACTCAACTGCTGTGGTCATCAGTCCCCTAGAACTTAGAAGTACTTAAACCTAACTAACCTACGGACATCACACACATCCATGCCCGAGGCAGGATTCGAACCTGCGACCGTAGCAGTCGCACGGTTCCGGACTGCGCGCCTAGAACCGCGAGACCACCGCGGCCGGCTACTAATACTAAACTTTCAACTCTCGTATAAAGCTAATGGTCACACGAATGGCGACGCACGAGGAAAGGTCAATGCAGCATGGATCCGATAGAGTTCAGATTCTAAGCGACAATAACGTACTCAACTGCACTGCTGGGCATTTAAAGTGCAGCAGTATGGAGCCAGAATCAACAAAAGAATGTGTATTGCTTGCTTAGCATTTCAGTGGAACCGCCTATAGAAAAAACAGTAACGCCATCTTCACTATGTATACAGCGAGTTTCAGAAGTGATGGTCAATATTCGAGGATATGTCGAGAATGACCATTCGAGATAAAAAAAATTTTAGTAAACATGGGCTCTAAAACGGATACCTTAACAGCTATGAGCAATTCTTGATCTTCGATACTGTGAAATAGATCACTTCCTCTGCAAGCTCTTTGCTTTCCACTTTGGGGAAGTGGTACTATGTATCAAAACAAGAAAAAAAGTCTAGTAAATATACCTTAAGAGGCATGAGCACTTGTTCGTCATCGCTACTTTGAAACACAACTCTTCTAATGAACAATTGCTCATATCTCTTAAGGTATGCATTTTAGAGCACATATTTACTAGACATTTTTTCTTGTTTTGATCCATACTACCACTTCCCCAAATATGGAAAGCAAACAGCTTTCAGTGGAAGAGATATGTTTCACAGTATCGGAGATCAAGAATTGCTCATAGCTCAAAGGTATGCGCTTTAGAACCCATGTTTACTTACTTGTCTGTTTGAAATGATCATTCCTGTCATATCGCTGATTATTGACCACCACTTTTGAAACACGCTGTATAAGGAAACATCACGCAGCGGGTTTCTCACTCAGAAAGCGCATTTGATTGTTGCTTGTTTATCGAAAGTTGTTGCTACCCTTCATGTAACAAACATCTACTAGCAAGTGTCTGGCCAGATATGTTCTATCCGTTTAGTGATTTAACATATGATAGTACCGGAACTTCTAAGGCTTTTCTTCCAAATCGGTAAACAGAATTTTCTTTCGAAATCGTTAAATGCTTCACGAATGTCTCCCATGCTAAATTTGATTCAGTTTGTTTATGAGGCTTTGGCTACGTCTAAACGTGGATTGGAGCTCTCTTTGTCGTCGTACTAGCCTTGTAACACGACTGTCTATCCAACTCTCGCAGCTTTTCTCGATTTATACCCGTCTAGGGGACATTGTACAATAGTGTCAAACTTTGCCCATTTATGGTAAACATTTTCCGTCCTGGAGATGAATTTTTCTTGTTGACCGGTCAGATGACCTAAAATCTGTTTTTGTCACTTTAGCTATTCGGTAATATCTCCCCACCTTTCTTTACATTCCTATTTACAGCCGCATTCAGTAATGCTGTAAGAACCTACGCTGAACACTCGGAAATTTTGGGCCTGTTGGTGACGAAATCGGCAGTGCAGCATCGTGCTCCGACACTCCTACCTTGATTCAGGAAATGGGCTTTCTCGCAACAAGACGAAGTCTGAAGGATCACAGATTGTCAGGACGGCGACCTTTGTTGCAGCTTCCAGTGACGTAGTAGCAGAGGGAACGCACAGACAGTTGTGTGCCCAACGGGCACAGGAGTGATAGAGTATCGTCTTTTGAGACGAGTCCTGGTTTCCCATGCAGCATCATGATGAATTTACCCGTCCCTGGAGACCCCGAAATGAACGAACGTTCCCACGTCACATTTGTCGTTGTCAGGCAGATCAACACATGTTGTGATGTCATGGAGTTGCATTGGGTACACTGAAGTATTCATTAGTAGGAGAAATCATTGAATTTGTTTTCTTACTTTTGGACAACATGGTTTTTATATTAGCAGTTAGCAAAACATGGTCAAGAAATTGCTGTTCAAGAACAAAAATGTAATATGAGATCAGATGTTCCCCATGCTGTGTTCACGTACCTCGATGCAGAGAGTGTTCGACTGCTGCCGTGGCCAGCACCTTCTCCAGATCTCTCGCGCACTGGAAAAACATGATTTAGGGTCACGGAGAGACTGGCACGTCACGACCCACTGGTCACTATGACTGATGAATTCTGGAATAGAGATGAAGCTGCATAAAATGTCGTATCTGTAACAAAGATCCAAGCTCAGTTCGAGTCGCTGGTTAAAGCCGTTGTTGCTGACAGAGGTGGCAGATCTGATAATTACATTTCACAACCTCAGTACCCCAGATCATCTGCAAATTTAGTATTCCTCCTACTATATAAATAAGTAAAGCAACACTTTTTTTCTCGACCAACTTTGGTTGAAAAAATGCAGAATTTGTTGTGGGACATCGTCAAATATTCCAGCTTCAGCCCCTTTAGTTTCATGAAGCTCCGACGGGTCGCAGCGCAATACACAGCCTTCAAAAAGGCGTCGGTAACGGAGGTGCGTTCCAAACAGATCTGTCATTGAGTTTCTTTCGGCGGAAAGCCAAAGCATCGCAGATACTCATAGGCTCTTGCAGAATGTCTACAGAGACCTGCCAGTGAACAAAACCATGATGAGTCGTTGAGCGAGGCATCTCTCATCATCGCAACAAGATCGCACAAAACTGTCTGATCTCCAGCGTGCCGACCGGCCCCACACAGCTGTGACTCCTGCAGTGTTGGAACGTGCCGACACTCTCGTTCGAGGTGATCGACGGATCACAATCAAGCACCTCGCTGCGCAACTGATCATCTCTGTTGATAATGCTGACATATACGTCCACCAGTTGGAGCAAAGCACCCTACAGCACGGATCTCGCACCTTCCGACTTCCGTCTGTTTGGCCCAATGCAGATCCATGGGAAGCAGCACTTGGATGATGGGGAGGTTATTGATGCAGCATGACATTGGCTCCGACGTTGACTAGTACAGTGGTATTACGCGGGCATACTTACCTCCCAGTAAAATGACTATGACTCCTGCAGTGTTGGAACGTGCGGACTCTGTCATTCGAGATGATCGGTGGAGCACAGTCAAACACCTCGGTGCACAACTGGAACGGAGTTTATGCTGAAAAACAGAGATCTGAAGCCAAAAAAGTGGGGAATGATGTGGTGTGTTGGAATCCTCAATAAAGCCAACCTGCTTTCGGAAAAATAATGTGTTGCTTTACTTATTGAACGGCCCTCGTATTCTGTAAATGTCCAATAAGGAAAATTTCGGTAAGTGATATCGTTTCTCTGTAAACTGGAGAGCAAAGTTAGGAAACTACTGCGAAAGCAAAGAGAGCTTCACTGCAAGTTTAAACGCAGCCAAAACCTCTCAGACAAACAGAAGCTAAAGGATGTCGAAGTTAGCGTACGGAGGGCTATGCGTGAAGCGTTCAGTGAATTCGAAAGTAAAATTCTATGTACCGACTTGACAGAAAATCCTAGGAAGTTCTGGTCTTACGTTAAATCAGTAAGTGGCTCGAAACAGCATATACAGACACTCTGGGATGATGATGGCTCTGACACAGATGATGAGACGCATAAAGCTTAAATACTAAACACCTTTTTCCAAAGCTGTTTCGCAGAGGAGGACCACACTGCAGTTCCTTCTCTAAATCCTCGCACAAACGAAAAAATGGCTCACATCTAAATAAGTGTCCAAGGAATAGAAAAGCAACTGAAATCACTCAACAGAGGAAAGTCCACTGGACATGACGGGATACCAATCCGATTCTACACAGAGCACGTGAGAGAACTTGCCCCCCTTCTAACAGCCGTGTACCGCAAGTGTGTAGCGGAACGGAAGGTTCCAAATGATTGGAAAAGAGCACAGGTCGTCCCAGTCTTCAAGAAGGGTCGTCGAGCAGATGCGCAAAACTATAGACCTATACCTCTGACGTCGATCTGTTGTAGAATTTTAGAACATGTTTTTTGCTCGAGTATCATGTAGTTTTTGGAAACTCAGAATCTACTCTGTAGGAATCAACATGGATTCCGGAATCAGCGATCGTGTGAGACCCAACTCGCTTTATTTGTTCATGAGACCCAGAAAATATTAGATACAGGCTCCCAGGTAGATGATATTTTCCTCGACTTCCGGAAGGCGTTCGACAGTTTCGCACTGTCGCCAGATAAACAAAGTAAGAGCCTGCGGAATATCAGACCAGCTGTGTGGCTGGAGTGAAGAGTTCTTAGCAAACAGAACACAGCATGTTGTTCTCAATGGAGAGACGCCTACAGACGTTAAAGTAACCTCTGGTGTGCCACAGGGGAGTGTTATGGGACCATTGCTTTTCACAATATATATAAATGACCTAGTAGATGGTCTCGGAAGTTCCATGCGGCTTTTTGCGGATGATGCTGTAGTATACAGAGAAGTTGCAGCATTAGAAAATTGTAGCGAAATGCAGGAAGATCTGGAGCGGATAGGCACTTGGTACAGGGAGTGGCAACTGACCCTCAACATAGACAAATGTAATGTATTGCGAATACATAGAAAGAAGGATCCTTTATTGTATGATTATATGATAGCGGAACAAACATTGGTAGCAGTTGCTTCTGTAAAATATCTGGGAATATGGGTACGGAACGATTTGAAGTGGAATGATCATATAAAATTAATTGTTGGTAAGGCGGGTACCAGGTTGAGATTCTTTGGGTGAGTCCTTAGAAAAGGTAGTCCATCAACAAAGTAGGTGGCTTACAAAACACTCGTTCGGCCTATACTTGAGTATTGCTGATCAGTGTGGGATCCGTACCAGGTCGGGTTGACAGAGGAGATAGAGAGGATCTAGAGAAGAGCGGCGCGTTTCGTCACGGGATTATTTGATAAGCGTGATAGCGTTACGGAGATGTTTAGCAAACTCAAGTGGCAGACTCTGCAAGAGAGGCGCTCTGCATCGCGGTGTAGCTCGCTGTCCAGGTTTAGAGAGGGTGCGTTTCTGGATGAGGTATCGAATATATTGCTTCCTCCTACTTATACCTCCCGAGGAGATCACGAATGTAAAATTAGAGAGATTAGAGCGCGCACGGAGGCTTTCCGGCAGTCGTTCTTCCCGCGAACCATACGCGACTGGAACAGGAAAGGGAGGTAATGCCAGTGGCACGTAAAGTGGCCTCCGCCACACACCGCTGGGTGGCTTGCGGAGTATGAATGTAGATGTAGTGTATACACTTCGTGGTGCTGCGGTTGCAGTGGCGAGCAGTAAGCTTGAGACGGGCAGCCGGCTGTAGAGTGTCGCCCGCGGTGCCCGCAGGTGGTGACGTGGCTGTCGGAGCCGCGGCTGCTGGAGGCGGCGCGGCGCGTGCGGCGGCGCGAGTGCGCGCGCTTCACGGACGTGCTGCTGGCGGCGCTGGCGGCGGCGCTAGACCGCCGGCTGGGCCCGCGCGCGCCGCGCTGCGCCACCGTCGTGCTGCCCGGCCGCGTCGCCGCCCCGGAGGAGCCGCCGCGCCCGGCCGCCGCCGACGTCTCCAGCTTCCTGGACAGCCCGGGCCCGCGGCCGCCGCTCGAGAACCGCTTCTCCGTGGGGCTGCTGCCGCTGCCGCTGGCCGGCGCCTCGCGCCTCCCGCCCAGCCGCCGCCTGCGCGAGGTCGCGCGGCGCTCGCGTCTCCTTCGCGCGTCGCCGGACTACCAGGTAGACAGCCGGCTTCCGGTGCGTCTCGTCCTCGCAAAGGGCGTGGCGTCCCGCCTAGTCTCACACGCGGTCGTGGGTGCAATTCACTCGCTCGTCAGGCTCGAGGTACCGGCTGATCTAAAAGTCAGTAAAAATCGACACACATACTTGGAATGACACGGGGTTTTATTAGAACCAGAAAAGAATAAAGTATTGCTAGACACGTGATAGATCTCTTGCTCACGTCGTTTGGTGATGATCGTGTGCTGAGCCGCCACTTTCGTCATGCTTGGCCTCCCAGGTCCCCAGACCTCAATCCGTGCGATTATTGGCTTTGGGGTACCTGAAGTCGTAAATGTATCGTGATCGACAGACACCTCTAGGGGTGCTGAAAGACAACATCCGACGCCAGTGCCTCACCATAACGATGGTGGAAATATTGAGCATTTCATGTAAAGAACATCATCTCTGCATTCTCTTACTTTGTTATGCTAATTATTGCTATTCTGATCAGATGGAACGCCATCTGTGTGACATTTTTTGAACGTTTGTATTTTTTTGGTTCTAATAAAACCCCATGTCATTCCAAGCATGTGTGTCAATTTCTACCTCTCTATCTACATTATTCCGTGATTTATTCAGTTTTCAAATTTATACTGACTTTTTGATCACCCGGTACATTACGTCGCTCCAGGGTCTCGTTCGCGCACGGGCTGTTCTAGCCTGCAATCTAGAGACCCACACCGCAAATATCTATACTAATAATTACACAATCATTTGTGATGATGTGATGTCTGGATTTGGGGCGCTGAAATACGCGGTCGTCAGCGCCCGTAGAAATTCCACATTTTTACTCAGTACAATTTTTTACACAGTCCAATCTAGACACTGTAACTAATGATGATGATGAAATGATGCGGACAACACAAACACGCAGTCCCCGGGCAGAGAAAGTAAGTCCTTCGTGTCTATCTGTTTCTTTGAATACACTAATCTTCAAAACTGCTAGACGAATATCGAAGTTGCAAGATCCCCTCGCTTCTAAACTGATACTGTTATTACTCAGCGTAGCTGCGAGTCCTTTGAGGGTGCTATATGTGACGTACAGTATAATTGGTCAGCATTTCCACCCGGAATTTGCGAGTGTAATTCGGACCTTCCTTGATCCGCCTTGGTGGGTCGTGTCGTCGGATTTCCTCCTACCTGTGCGCTGTGCAGCTCTCGTAAAATGTCGTCCCGTGCAGATTCTTCATTGGCGCATTGGATGTCTCTGTCGGTGGAAGCTAATTATCTGAAATTGCTGTCGATCAACTTTGGGGTATCTGTTTATTCGAAATTAACATTCAGAATGCTACAATATCACTTTTATTCCTATTAGATCAATAATGAAGCACTCATGTCACAATCTACTCGTAACCGAGAGCATGGCTACCATCGGACAAGACAGGAAGACCTCTTAACGCCGACTGCCAACTTTGGAGCGCAATCCATATCTCTTACTAGTTTAGTCACAGTTCGTGGATTTCCGATCAAGTTCGTACTTACTAAGATATGAATTTGTTAATGAACGGGTATGAATTTTAACGAGGCAAAACTATGATAAAAACTTTTAAACATCCAGAGGCTCTTCCTAATATTCATGTTCTCACGAATGATTTTAATTATTAAATATAAATAAACAAAATCGGTGACTTTGGCGCCAAGATGGCGGTACTTCTCGTCATGTATATTTCCCAGGCTGACGCTTGTAGCTACGGTCCAGCGCCGAGCCCCACCCCACTACGCGCAACATATGGTCGCTTCGTGGGAAATGCTCTCCGACTCATGTCCGGCTACGGACTACAGCACTTCCTAAATATCGCGAATACATCAATAAGATACAACAGTTCATTAAAACTGGTAAAAAATGTCTTCCTCACGTAACAGTCACCTTACAAAGTCCATTGTATTGCATGGAAGAGAGACTTCAGCTGATGATATACTGATATATGAGAAAAAGTACCACCACACCTGTGTCTTGAGAATGTTTTTATTGTCTCACACGACTTGTTTCGGTGGCATAAGACTCCTTTTGGAAGTGGTGGGGCCTCAGGATGGTGGTAATGTGCCGCCGAAATTAGCCGTGTGAGACAATAAAGACATTCTCAAGATACAGCAGTGGTGGTACTTTTCCTCATATACTTGACGAATGATCTTTCCTTCATGGGGGACCACGGTCAAATAGAAATCCATTGTTAACAGTCAAATGGCGGGTATTTCTCAAAAATAAAATAAATAACTTGAGCATAACCTGGGGCAAAGTCTAGGATTTATTTAATCAAAATGTGTTGATGGAAGAATAGACATTGTGATTTAAAGTTTCATCTACAACCGTCCTGTCTTTCTGTTTGTCCATTTGAATCCGCTAATCTGTAAAACTCCTAGATGAATTGTCGTGGGGTGTTAACAAGTAACTTTAGCGTAGCTTGGGACAACATACAGGCTTAATTTCATCAAAATCGGGGCGCGGAAGAAAAGATCGTAATTTAAAATTTTACCTAAAATCCTCTGCGCAGATCAGTAGTTTGCATATTCAAGAATCAAGGTATAGTACATCAAAGAGCCAATAGATTGTGCTTTTAGTTTTATAGTACACAAAGAACCAAACACCTAGTATTTTTTTTTCTTTTTTAACGGAGTGAAAGGTGCATTTTCCCCTTTCGAAAACTTAACATCAGTGACAGAATTAAGCACCGCAATCTTATCATTAAGGGTACAAACTAACATTGAATTTATTCAGCTAAGGTATACAGATTTACTGATTTTGCTTTGTGTATTAAATGACATTGCCTTTGCTTCTTTCGATAGGTTTATTTAATTTCTTTCCTAGGAACGAAATTGCCCTCGGGGACACAAGTATTTTCGGAATTTTACGTCAGTAACAGAATAATCGCGCCATTTTATATCTACGAATACAAACTGACATCAATTTAGTTGACTAGGATATATGGATTTACTGACTTTGTTTTGTGTATTACAAACTTAGCGACATTTATTTGCTTCTTTCCATTGGTTTTATTTACATTCCTGACTAGGAAAAAAGGATTTGTTAAGTTTCCTTTGTGGTTTGGGTACCTACTTATGACATTTTGATTTCGTTTCGTTTACGAAAAAAGTGTACGAAACGGTTGAGTTTCTCAGTACACCAGAACAGCTAAAACACAGAGGACTAAAGACACCCTCACACTTTCAATATTTACGACAATAATACTGTCAACAATGTAATGTCAAATCTTCAATATATTTTAGTGAGCATCACTCCATCAATAATTCTGTCATTATTTTCAGTTGGTGAAACGATTTCGTGAAGACAGCATGTCGAACCAGGAAAAATCGTCTGCCATAATTATGTTATGTTATATTATGAAATAGACGAAACTGCTTCGTGAGTGGTTAAAGAGAAGGAAATTACTTTTCTCGCGTGAATCTCTTGACAGGAATCCGAACAACTGACCCGAAAATTTTCTTACACTATGCGACAAATTACGTATGATCGTATGGGAAAACATCGAAAACCAAGCTCGCTAACTGTTCAGTAGTTCGGTGTATAAATGTCTGACGTTTCGACACCTCCGTTTTTTCAGCTGCTTGCGGAAATCTGGAAGAAGCGTATTAATTTTCCTTCTCAAATCTCCTATTTTCATTTCCGGATATTGCAAGCGATAAATGTCTAATAACTGCTAAGACCCATCAAGGTATTTGCTCAAGTCGAATTAATCAGGTGACCACTGATTCCATGGACAAGAATTACTCCTGTAACATTCAATAATCTCCAGCATTAACGGTGTGTTCATTCCTCTGTTGAGTCAAGACAGGTAGGAAGAGCAAATGTAAACATTAGTTCTGTGATACACGCTATCGCCTTGCGGCTGTTTCTCGAAACATGGCACACAACTGAACAACAAATATTGTCAAACTGATGAATATTTTTGGGCTCATCAACACTGCTGTGTTAATATTTCTGGTATTGTCAATACGTCAATACTCACCGTCAGACAGTAAGTATATTGACGTATTGTGAATATATTGACAATAGTAGTGAACGTAAGATGGTTCCTTAAGCAGTCCCAAGAATCCAATGAAGATCGTGAGCAGACTTTGCTGTCGGTCGATAGCTTTAGACTTTAACACGCATTTGGAAACTCATTCCAAAAGAGAGGCGCTACGTAACTGATCGAGAGCGTCATGTATTATGTCGCTCCTCAGAACCCTTCACTTCCCTCCAACGTAATGCCACAAAAGCAAAAATTATGAAAGGAAGCCCACTTATTCCGAACAGTTTACCATTTCGCTTTAAGCGTATACAATCCCTGGTGAGCTTATGTTTTGCCACGACCATAAATAATCAAAAATGTTCAAATGTGTGTGAAATCTTATGGGACCTAACTGCTAAGATCATCAGTCCCTAAGCTTACACACTACTTAAACTAAATTATCCTAAGGAGAAACACACACACCCATGCCCGAGGGAGGACTCGAACCTCCGCCGGGACCAGCCCCACAGTCCATGACAGCAGCGCCCCAGACCGCTCGGCTAATCCCGCGCGGCATAAATAAACACAATTGCATGTTGAGAGCGTGGACGTTAGTGTCATTTGCTGAAAATCAATTATTTCAGTGTAGGGCCCTCGAGAACACGCAGAAGTGACGCAACACGACGTGGCGTGGACTCGTCTAATGTCTGAAGCACTGCTCGAGGGAACTGACACCATGGATCCCGCAGGGCTCTCCATAAACCCGTAAGAACAGGAGGGGGTGGGGTCTCTTCTGAACAGCACGTGCCAAAGCATCCCAGATATGCTCAATAATGTTCACGTCTGGGGAGTTTCGTGGCCAGCGGAAGTGCTTATCCATTGACTCCGAATATGTCAAAAATAAGTAAACTTCTAATAATTTTCACAAAATTCACTTTTATTACTCTCATAAGTGATGAATAGAAGCATTTTTTAAATAAAAAAGTTAGTTATTTAATGAAGGTGGTTCACTACGAAACCACTGGACACACGTTCTTGAACCATCTATAATTTCGAGTGGTATTTTTTAAAGCTATTTCGGACTTTCCGCAGGTACAATCCCACATTACACACGTTGCAATGCCATTTCGCTCTGTGAGGTTCAGCTTTTGTGCTTCAGTGTGCACAGTGTCTAGATCCTCCTTGTATTGGAATGTGTTCAGACTTGATTTCTCTCAGTTCTTGAAGCACCGTCTTTTTGAATTTGTTTGTATTTCGTATCTTGCGCCTTCTTGATAGTGTACCATTTGTTGTGCCAATAAGTCTATTATGGACCACCACAATTTGGAACTCCTTGAAAGACATTGTTTCCCCATCACTTCTTTCTTGGAACAACAAGAATGCATTTACAATACAGACATCCAGCATATGCCAAAAAATTCAAGCCACTATCTTTTGCTTTTCCTATCAATCTCATATAGATATTTCAACAAATCTGCTTTATCAGCGTACCCCATTTGCATGTTGTACTGTTTCGCAAGTGTGAGGCGCGAGATCTTAATTACTGACCCGTCCTTTTGTTTTCGAGACACTGTTGTTGTCTGCCCTGGATCATGAAAATTAGTCAGAAATAAACTTCCGTTCCTGTCCTTCCTTGTCAATGCAGATATACCTTCTTCTCTGCAGCTTTAATCATATTCTCGACGCTGAAGATATTTTTCAGGCTTCAAATTTTTGGGCAAGTCATTTCAACCACTCTTTACTTACAAGCATACACACCATAATCGTGAAGATTTTTCGTTAGGCTAACACAAGTGAAAAAACTTGCGGTTTTTGTTCATCAGTTTCTGGGTCAATTCCACCACTACCCTTTGACTCATTTGTTTTTATCGATGTTGACCAGTTTTTCCTGTATAAATCTGGAATTCTGGTATACGTCTATTTTAATTTGCTCGTTTTACTCCTTTTCCAGGCATACATTGGAGGAAGCCGGAACGTTCTTTGAATTGTATAACAGATTCGTCTACAGACTGAACTTCAGTGGACTTATATGAATCTAAGAAAGTCCTAGCCAGCACTTCTAGCAGCGGACGAAGTTTATAGAAGTTATCGAAGTTGTCACTTCCACGCTATGGCTGGCAGCTGTTATAATTGATGTGGAGATTTGATGAATACGAAACAAAGTGTTTCGAGACATTTTCGACGAAATATATTCGTCTCGTAGCACAGGGTCTGAAGACCAGTAGTCTTTGTAGCTTGGAAGAACTTTTACTCCAATTAGTGCGTTTAGTGCAAGAAAGATCTTCATTTCCACTTCCGTTCCCAGTGAAAAATTGGTATCCCCTCCTATTTTGGGAGGGAGTGGCGTACAAATGAATGTGGAACAGAGGTTCCGAAAAAAAAAATCCTCTGGAAACAAGCTTAGAAACGCTTGAACAGGAGAGTCACAGATGTCGTCAATATTTTGTCCTAATTATTTAGAGAAGTTATACACAAAAGGTAATTTATATGACGTAAAACAGGTTGTTTGTGATTTATTAGTATGACATCCTCCTCATCAGTGTCAGCATCACTACCCTCATCAACTCAATAGTCAGTGAGTAGTTCAGGACATAGCAAAGGTGCTGAAGTTTCTGTTGTACATGACTGTCTGGGACCACTCAGAGAAGCTTCATTCTCGGACTCACTCTGTGACTCAGATACATCAGAATCTGCATTGCTCGGTTCATCTGAAATACCTGCTATGAGCTCATGAGTGATATCTAGAAACCTCCACGAACTCATAATGCGTAAAACAAATAAAAGTGCTCAGTGAAAACCAACATACTGTCACCGAATGTAATAATTTCATGCCACAGAACGAAATTTGTGAAACCGCTTACTGTCCCAGTGGTTTCAGGCTGAAACCACCAATAAAACAAGTACCACAAATTGAAATTTAAGTAAAAAAATTTCGAGTACACTTACATTCACTGTGAGATATTTCCTCAATATGATCGGTAGAACAAATCGCCAACACCCCTGGCAAGAACTGGGCGCTAACTGTTTCCACGAAAGCTCTGTGTCACCGGGTAGAAGCAATAAAGTAGTAGAAATTCTTCAGCACACCACGAGATGTCTCTGCTTTGGACTTGCATCCGTGGTTACACGCGAATTCCTCTTGTCCTACCGAACAGTATTAATGAAATGGTGGTTTCAGGCAGAAGCCACCGATACTCAAAGGATTAAACTCAGAAGAGTGTTCCTGGAGCCACCCTTTTGAAGTTCTGGACGTGTGGGGTGTCGCATTGACCGGCTGGTATTGCCGTCGGAATGCACAATGGACATGAATGGATGCTGGTGATCAGACAGGATGCTCACGTACGTATCACCTATCAGAGTCGTATCTAGGCGTATCGAGGTTCCCATATCATTCCAACTGCACACGCCCCACACCATTACAGAGCCTCCACCAGCTTGAACAGTCCGCTGTTGACATGCAGGGTCCATGGATCCATGAGGTTGTCTCCATACCCGTACACGTCCATCCGCTCGATACAATGTGAAACGAGACTCGTCGAACCAGGCAACATGTTTCCAGTCATCAACAGTGTCGGTGTTGACGGGCCCAGACGAAGGGTAAAGCTTTGTGATGTTTTGTCGGATTACTGATATTCACGATACACTTGTGAAATGGTGGTAAGGGAAAATGCCCACTTCATCACCACTTCGAAGATGCTGTGCCCCATCGCTCGAGCGCCAATTGTAACACCACATTCGAACTCGCTTAAATCTTGATAACATGCCAGTGTAGCAGCAGTAACCGATGCAACAACTGCGCTAGACACTTGTCTTATATAGGTGTTGCCGACCGCAGCACCGTATTCTGCCTCTTTACATATCTCTTTATTTGAATGCTCACGCCTGTACCAGTTTCTTTGGCGCTTCAGTGTGTATATAGGTGGTGGTACTGAGACGGCATATGCGCAGTGTTGCGGTATGAGTGAGCCCGCTGCATCCTTTCCTGCAGGTGAACTGGTGGCTGATGCGAGTCGCGGCTAGTGTGCTGCCGACAGGGCTGCTGGGGCCCGCGCTGCGAAGCACGCGCTCCAGCCTCGTGGTGAGCAACTTACAAGGCCCGGAGCACCGCGTGCGCATCGCTGGGCACGAGGTGCGAGACCTCGTCTTCTGGGTGCCCAACAGGGGCTCCAACGGTACGTACTAAATACCAGTTTCTCTCTCACAGCATATCACTGCCCATTTTCTAGTCTCTATGGCGGTAGATTAGGTTCGTTGGAAAAACTAATGGTCAGTCCCTTAGAACAGCACACTGATAGCTTTGGACTGCTGTGCAGTGTGTAGAAATGGTAGCAGGCGGTCATGTCAACCTCCAGTGTGGGCAGTGTCAGTCAAGTGCTGTGTATTAGATCACAAGTATCCAGAATACCCTATGTAATGCAGAATTGAGCCCTAGCCGCCATAAGAGGCTGGCCTACCAGTACAGAAGGAGAAGGGGAGTACTGTTTTGTCAGTAGAAAAGCAGAATGGGTCGGTCATGAGAGTTCAGTGATTTAGAATGTGGACCAGTCATTGGATGTCATCCGAGTAACAAATACATCTGGGCCATGTCGACCCTCCTAAAGCTGCCCAGGTCGATTGATTACTGGTAGTGTGATTGTGAAGTGGAAACGCAAAGGAACAATCGTAGCTAAACTAAGACCAGGGAAACCTCACATACTGACGGAAAAGGGACTGTCGATCATTCTGGGAGGTGGTTATAAAAAATCGCATGAAATCATCAGAAGGTAGTCCGCCCCGATAGCTGAGTGGTCAACGTGACGGATTGCCGTCCTACGGGCCCGGGTTCTATTCCCGGCTGGGTCATCCGGCCGGGGTGGCCGAGCGGTTCTAGGCGCTACAGCTTGGAACCGCGCGACGGCTACGTTCGTACGTTCGAATCCTGCCTCGGGCATGGATGTGTGTGATGTCCTTATGTTAGTTAGGTTTAAGTAGTTATAAGTTTTAGGGGACTGATGACCTCAGAACTTAAGCCCCATAGTGCTCAGAGCCATTTGTATCATTTTTTGAACTGGCTGGGTCAGGGAATTTTCTCCGCTCAGGGACTGGGTGTTGTGTTGTCTTCGTCATCATTTCATTCCCATCCGGCGCGCAGATCACCTAATGTGGCGTCGAATGTAATAAGACCTGCACCACGGCTTCTGGACCTGCCCCGCAAGGGGCCTCCCGGCCGATGACGCCAAACGCTCATTTCCATTTCCATCAGAAGGTGTCACTGGAGAGTTCCAAAGTGCTACCAGCAGCCCATCTAGCACAATGGCTGTGTAGAGAGATGAAAAGATTGGGGTACAATGGTAGGGCAGCTCCTCATAAGCCACACTTTTCTGTAATTAATGACTAGCAACTATTGAAGCACTGTAAAGAACGACTCTCTCGGATAATGGACGACTGGAAATGAGTGATGAATCGCGTTATACCCTACCATATGGCAGTCAGTTGGAAGGGTTTTGGATTTGGCGAATGCCCGGAACACGTTACCTGTCATCATGTGTAATTCCAACAGTGAAATATGGAAGACATTGTGTTACAGTATGGGGGTGTTTCTCGTGGTTATGAAGTGGTCCTCTTATCGCTCTTAATGAAACACTAGATGTGGAAGTATATGAATACATTTTACAGCATCGTGTAGTCCATACAGTAAAGTAACAGTTTGGAGACCATGATTGTTTGTATCAGAATGAAAATCCACCATGTCATAAAGCAGTATCTGTGAGACAAACATTTCTGGACAGTTACACTGCTGAAATTCTCTGGCCTGGTATGAGTTAGAACGTTGACTTCGCTCCAGATCACAGCGTCCAAAATGACTACCTACTCACGTTTCGGTTCTTGAGAAAGAATGGCCTGCTATTCCTCCACAGATATTCAGACACCTCACTGGAAGTGACTCCAGCAGAGTTTAAGGGTACATAAAGGTAAAGGGTGGGCACACGCCATCTTAATAAACACTAATATGGCCAACACCCGTGGCCTAGGGGTAGCGCCTTTGATTAGTAATTGAAACGTCCTCGGTCCCGGTTTAGAATATATAATAATCAACATTGGCAACCGAAGACTTCCGTCATAAGAAGTCTCCCTCAATCTGCCAACGGCCTTGTCAAAATTGGCGGAGGAGTGGATAGAGCTTTAGGGTACTCCCTTGCCCTTGGGCTGGGAAACTGCCCCTAAAGGAGGAAGAATCAACAAAAATCAACGGCATGAGGATGCAGAAGGCAATGGAATCCACTACATTAAAAACAAATGGCGCGCACCCACAGGAAATTCGGCCTGTAATTGAAAAAGCGTCACGAAGATCTCTCCATTGGCAAAAGATTTCGGAACAGGCCCCCAGTCGGATCTCTAGGATGGAACTGCCAAAGTGGAGATGGCCACGAGAAGAAGACTGAATAACCAATGAAAGGATAAATTTCTACGTGTCAGGACGTGGAATGTCAAAAGCTTGAACATAGTAGGGAAGCTAGAAAATCTGAAAAGGGAAATGCAAAGGCTCAGTCTAGATATAGTAGGGGTCAGTGAAGTGAAATGGAGAGAAGACAACGACTCCTGGTCAGATGAGTATAGGGTAATATCAGCAGAAAATGGTATGACGGGGGTAGGATTCGTTATGAATAGGAAGGTAGGACAGAGAGTGTGTTACTGTGAACAGTTCAGTGACAGGGTAGTTCTCATCGGAATAGACAGCAAAACCAACACCGACGAAGATAGTTCAGGTATAAACGCCGACGTCGCAAGCTGAATATGAAGAGATAGAGAAAGATGTATATGAGGATACTCAACAGGTAATTCAGTACGTGAAGGGGGGATGAAAATCTGATAGTCGTGTGGGACTCCAATAAGGTTTTAGGGGAAGGAGTAGAAGAAAGGGTTACGGGAGAATATGGGCTTAGTAGTAGGAATAAGAAAGGGGAAGGACTAATTGGGGTCTACAATGAAGTTCAGCTAGTAATAACGAATACTCTGTTCAAGAATCACAAGAGGAGAAGGTATACTTGGAAAAGGCCAGATCATACGGGTAGATTTCAGATAGATTACATCATGGTCAGACAGAGATTCCGAAATCAGATACTGGATTGTAAGGCGTACCCAGGAGGAGATATAGACGTAGATCACAGTAGTGATGAAGAGTAGGCTGAAGTTCAAGAGATTTGTCATGAAGAATTAATACAGAAAGAAGTTGGATAGAGAAGTACTAAGGGATGTCGAGATACGCTTGAAGATCTCTAAGACTATTGACACAGCAAATAAGGAAGGCTCAGTAGGCAGTACAGTAGAAGAGTAATGGACATCTGTAAAAAGGGCAATCACAAAAGTTGGACTGCAAAAAATAAGAACAAAGAAGCTAACTGCGAAGAACCATGGGTAACAGAAGAAATACTTCAGTTGCTCGATGAAGGAAGTACGAGAATGTTCAGGGAAATTCAGGAATACAGAAATACAAGTCCCTGTGGAGTGAAATAAATAGGAAGTGCAGTGAAGCTAAGACGAAATGGCTGCGTGAAAAATGTGAAGAAATCGAAAAAGAAATGAATGTCGGGAGAACTGACTCAGCATATAACAAAATAACCTTCGTTGAAATTGAAAGCAAGGATGGTAACATAGAGAGTGCTACGGTAATTCCGCTGTTAAATGCAGAGGAGAGAGCGGATAGCTGGAGAGATTACCTTGAAGGCCTCTGAGGGGGAACATTTATCTGATGTGACAGAAGGAGAAACAGGAGTCAATTTGGAAGAGATAGGGGATCCAGTATTAGAATCGGAATTAAAAAGAGCTTTGGAAGACGTAAGATCAAATAAGGCAGAAGGGATAGATAACATTCCATCAGAATTTCTAAAATCATTGGGGGAAGTGGCAACAAAACGACTATTCACGTTGGTGTGTAAAATGTATGAGTCTGGCGACATACCATTTGACTTTCGGAAAAATATCATCCACACAGTTCCGAAGACTGAAAGAGCTGACAAGTGCGATAATTATCGCACAATCAGCTCTACAGCTCATGCATCCATGTTGCTGGCAAGAATAATACACAGAAGGATGGAAAAGAAAATTGAGTATGTGTTAAGTGACTATCATTTTGGGGTTAGGAAAGATGAGGGCACCAGAGAGGCAATTCTGACGTCGCGGTTGATAATGGAAGCAAGACTAAAAAAATAGGCTTTCTCGACCTGGAAAAAGCGATCGACAGCGTAAAATGGTGCTAAGCTATTGGGAGAGTCGCATAATATACAATATGTACAAGAGCCAAGAGAAAATAATAAAAGTAGACGACCAAGAACGAAGTGCTCGAATTAAAAAGGATGTAAGACAGGGGTGTAGTCTTTCGCCCCTACTGTTCAATCTGTACATCGAAGAAGCAATGATGAAGGTAAAAGAAAGGTTCAGGAGTGAAATTAAAATTCAAGGTAAAAGGATGTCAATGATACGATTCACTGATGACATTACTATCCTGAGTGAAAGTGAAGAAGAATTATATGATGTGCTGAATGGAATGAATAGTCTAGTGAGTACAGATTATGGACCGAGAGTAAATCAAAGAAAGACGAAAGTAGTTAGAAGTAGCAGAAATGAGAACATCGAGAAACTTAACATCAGGCTTGATGCTCAAGAAGTAGATGAAGTTAAGGAATTCTACTACCTGGGCAACGAAATAACCAATGACGGACAGAGCGAGGAGGACATCAAAAGCAGACCAGCACTGACAAACAGGGGATTCCTGGCCAGGAGACGTCTACTAGTGTCAAACATAGGCCGTAATTTGAGGAAGAAATTTCTGGGATTTTTTAATCTCATTTTGTTCGTTACTGTTTGTTGCATGACACACGTTCCCGTTCACTCAGATTTTTATTTATTTATTTATTTTTCATTGCAGAGGGCAGCTAACCCTCTGACCAGACACGCTGAGCTACCGTACCGGCACCGCTTGACCACAGTGGCTTCCTGCGGCTGGCATCATTGTACAGATACACCAATTACACAATGGACGTGTAAAACTTCTCTTGCGATTTTCTCGGAATTCCCAGAATAGTGCGCCTTAGTACTTGCACCTTATGATGTTTTCATGGCTTATTAAATGCGTACAAAACTTAAAGTAAATCTGTGATCCCAACGTTGTGGCCTCCCCTTGTCAGTTAACAATGGTAAAGCACAATTTGATGGCTTTGAACCGTTTTGCTGTTCTGTAAATTTCCACTTTGTTTTTCTTTGTTTGGTCATACTGTCTTTGTTGCAATGAATGGTTTTCGAGTTTGCTCTCTAACTGCCTCTATAGCTAAAATCTCGGGCTCATATCTGTCAACAACTGGCGATATGGAGCAGATTCGAGGTTTATTTTTGCATGAAAATTATTCCAAGTATATTTCATCCAACCGTTGTACCTGTGGCGATGCATCGTTTGTGAAGGAAGCAAAGAATAAGATACACAAGAACAGATAGGTAAAAATCGTTTACTTAACATAAAGCATTAAAGAGCACGAATGCAGTCAGATTCAATAGGACATCCAGTGTGCAATTTCATAGACAAGTCTGTAATGCACTAATCACGGAGATACAGAGGTTACGTACCTGCAGCCGTAGTAGAGACTGTATTGAAGTGTGGCTACCTGTTACACGCTTAAATAGCGGCGCTGCGTGCGAGGGCGTGTCCATAAGGGGGCTTGGCCGTTGGTTAACAGCCGCGGTTACTGTGTAGCTGCCTCTGGCAGTAGTTCCAGTAATGTCTGGTGCCAACCTATGAATTACAAAGTGAAATGCCCATCGCGGTGTCCGTGGCGAACGATATCACCGTAACAGCTTCTGTTGAGAGGATTGATAAGGGCGATTTGTTTCTTCTCATATTTTGACGCTACAGAAGCGAACAGTGTAGTAAAAATGTTTAATCCTGATAAACTTCTTTGCGTCAGAACATGGGGAAACACAGAAGTTTATCCAAGAGACAGGAAGATGATAAACTGCCACATTTTTGTACAGCTGATTCAGTGAGTATGAGAACGTGTCGTTGCCCAAGAACTAGACTTGAGAGCATGTACGCGAAACTTATTTTATCTCAAACGTTTGATATTTATCCAGTCAATATTTTTGAAGGTATATTACATCAATAACAAAACGATAATCGTAGTTCCTTAGTTTGCGCAATGTACACTACTGGCAATTGAAATTGCTACACCAAGAAGAAATGCACATGATAAACGGGTATTCATTGTACAAATATATTATACTAGAACTGACATGTGATTACATTTTCACGTAGTTTGGGTGCATAGATCCTGAGAAATCAGTACCCAAAACAACCACCTCTGGCCGTAATAACGATCTTGATACGCCTGGGCATTGAGTCAAACAGAGCTTGGATAGCGTGTACAGGTACAGCTGCCCATGCTGCTTCAACACGATACCACAGTTCATCAAGAGTACTGACTGGCGTATTGTGACGAGCTACTTGCTCGGCCACCATTGACCAGACGTTTTCAATTGGTGAGAGATCTGGAGAATGTGCTCGCCAGGACAGCAATCGAACATTTTCTGTATTCAGAAAGGCCCGCACAGGACCTGCAACATGCGGTCGTGCATTACCCTGCTGAAATGTAGAGTTTCGCAGGGATCGAATGAGGGGTAGAGCTACGGGTCATAAGACATCTGATATGTAACGCCCACTGTTCAAAGTGTCGTCAGTGCGAACAAGAGAGGACCGAGACGTGTAACCAATGGCACCCCATACCATCACGCCGGGTGATACGCCTGTATGGCGATGACGAATACACGCTTCCAATGTGGGTTCACCGCGATGTCGCCAAACACGGATGCGACCACAGTAATGCTGTAAACAGAACTTGGATTCATCCGAAAAAATGACGTTTTGCCATTCGTGCACCCAGGTTTAAAAAAATGGTTCAAATGGCTCTGGGCACTATGGGACTTAACATCTGAGGTCATCAGTCCCCTAGAACTTAGAACTACTTAAGCCTAACTAACCTAAGGACATCACACACATCCATGCCCGAGGCAGGATTCGAACCTGCGACCGTTGCAGTCACGCGGTTCCGGACTGAAGCGCCTAGAACCGCTTGGCCACCACGACTGGCCACCCAGGTTCGTCGTTGAGTACACCATCGAAGGTGCTCCTGTCTGTGATGCACCGTCAAGGGTAACCGCAGCCATGGTCTCCGAGCTGATGGTCCATGCTTCTGCAAATGTCGTCGAACTGTTCGTGCATATGGTTGTTGTCTTGCAAACGTCCCCACCAGTTGACTCAGGGATCGAGACGTGGCCCCATGATCCGTTACGGCCATGCGGATAAGATGCCTGTCATCTCGACTGCTAGTGATACGAGGCCGCTGGTAACCAGCACGGCGTTCCGTATTGAGCTCCTGAAACCACCGATTCCATATTCTGGTAACAGTCATTAGATCTCGACCAACGCGAGCAGCAATGTCGCCATACGATAAACCGCAATCGCGATAGGCTACAATCCGACCTTTATCAAAGTCGGAAACGTGTTGGTACGCATTTCTCCTCCTTAGACGAGGCATCACAACAACGTTTCACCAGGCAACGCCGGTCAATTGCTGGTTGTGTATGAGAAATCAGTTGAAAACTTTCCTCATGTCAGAAAGTTGTAGGTGTCGCCACCGGCGCCAACCTTGTGTGAATGCTCTGAGAAGCTAATCATTTGCATATCACAGCATCTTCTTCCTGTCCGTTAAATTTCGCGTCTGTAGCACATCTTCGTGGTGAAGCAATTTTAATGACCAGTATTGTACATCAACATATATATAGTTATTATGCATACCATCGTTTTGATTTAACGATCCGAAGTGATACGCTATATTAGCGTGTCCTACGAGTCAGAAAATAAAGTTAGAAAATATTTACAAAAAAATACTTTTATCCATACACCAATAATAGTAAGTTGATACTGATGGTTAAAATATGCAATAGATAAAAATCAAATCGGTTGTGAAAATCCTATAGGATATGAACAAAAAATGCCACAGATTAGTGCTCACAGTGAAGAAACAACAAATAAAGTTTAAAAACTCTTATACACTTTCGATGTCATCTATAACATTTTTATGCTTACAAAACTTCACATCTGACCATTTTAATGGCTTTATTGCATTTTTCTCGTATCTTGTAATCTTTATTGTTGACTGCCATAATAAAAATTGGACGAATTGTGTTTTGGAAGCTACAGATAAAGTGTAACCTAGCGTCAGTATACGAAAAGACGAATGTCGGACACCTTCCAAAACAACCCTCAAACTGGCCAGCACAATCGACTGTTAACAGCTTAGAAGGCCTACTAAACAAAGATGGTCGTCGTCTCCCCAGTTTGAGACTCACAATGCAGCCATCCCAATGGAGAATTCATAGCAGTATGACACCATCTATGATGTGTTGCGCATTTAATACATTTTAAGAAGGCCTCAATTACTGGAGAGGACATCTTTTCGACATTGAAATTTCACATTTTCTCCACTTCTTGCGCAGAAAACAGTATTTTTCTTTTCGATTGATGTATCTGGGCCTGTAGCTGAAATATAGATGAAGACACCTACGACATAGCATGGTCATGTTCTTCAGTCTACTACAGTCGTTCTGCCATGTAAAACTGAATGTGGTCTCAGCAAGATATCAGAGACTTCCTTTGGACACAGCCAAATTGTAAAAAAAATTGTGTAGCAGGGGAAGAGTTTGTCCCTGTGGAAAATGGGAGAAGATAAATGACAGATTCATTGCAGATACTTTGGGCTGGGAATCGTTGCCGTAGTCCGCAAACCGGTATATAGAAATTGTTCATTTCTGTGCCTCGATGAGTGATGTATGACGAGGCAACAAGGAAACTTGGTAATGTTTTGTAAAGGCTACTTGTAAATCAGAGCCGAAATCGCCGCATCGCCATTGCAGTGCCATAATTTACCATGAACAGCCTGACAAACAAACTCAAGTTATGAAATACTTGAGAAATTGAAGGTCTTTGCTGTTGCACTTCATAATTTTAAATATGCTGATTCGTGGAATCATAGAAAATCATCCTGATAAATGCAAGCGATTTCTGTTCAGATAATGAGAATAAGGAGCAATTAAATGAAAATGAGACAGATTGAAAAACTTATATAAACTCTTTACTATTTCAAACGTAATAACCGTAACTGTTAACGCATTTATCCCACTGCGAGACAAGATGGTCAATGCCTTCATGGAAAACTGTCTGTGTTTACTTAAGAAGCCATGATTGTACCCAAGCGAGCACATTTTCATCCAAAGCACGACGACGGCCACGAATGTCATTCTTTATGGCTCCAAAAATATGGAAGTCAGAGGGGAAGAGATTGGGCCTGTGTGCAAATGGGCGGGCACACATGTTGCCCAGTTTGTCTCAAGTACGCTGCAGACGTTTCGCTGGGATCACATCCCCCATACAGTCCCGCTCCCTCTCCATGTGATTCCCATATTTTTAGAGCCTTGAAGAAACACATTCACGGCCATCAATTTGCTTCAAAGGAAAAGGCGCACACCTGGGTACAATCATGTTTCCACAAGCAATTTTTTCCATATGGACACTGTCCATCTTGTATCACAGTGGGGTAAATATATTAACAATTATGGCGAAATAATGAACAGTTGGTTTACTTTTTCCCATCTCTCCCATTTTCATTTGTCTGTCAGTTATATGGACACTATGCCCCCAGATTCTCCCTCTTGCCTTCCCTTTCAGGCATCTATGCTTCAGAATACTGAATTTGATTTGTAATCTGTCTCGTGTATCTTATTTTGTTCATCGAATGCCTTACATTATTGACACGATAGTCTACATGTTTTCTTGTACCTGCGTTATGGGGGACTTGGACATGTTTCCCACGCACACATTACTGCTTACATGTAGTGGTGATGTGCCCACAGTGACAAAAATCACATGTGACAGGCGACGTAAGGCCTCAACCTGTGGTGGATGAAACTAGTCGATGTATGTTTGGGCAATGAAGGTGACTTATGTGTAAGTGTAAATGGAGCTGCATTCACTAGCTCGACATTGAACCTCTTCTTTCTATTCTTCACAACAGTTATGTCTTCATCCTTTAATTCATTGAAGAAGGTGTGCGTTACATTTTTGCACAATAAAACACTCTTCCTGTAGTTCAAAGTCTGCTGGAGTTTCATGCCTGCAGGGTGCTAACAGTTTTGCATTCTATATCTGCATTGCTTGCTGCTTGATAGCCATTTTTATCTATGTCCTATTTTCCAAACAGTCCACTGATTTCAGTCCACTTTCTGTACACTGAAGACTGTTTCGCAGATTGAAGGGAGAAACCTTCTTAAATGACCCCTCTGTTCATTTAATACTCTAATTGGCTTTCTCTAGATTGTTCTAAACCACTGTCTACTTTCCTGTGGTTGAGAATTATTTCCTGAGCTCAGTGGGCTACTCAAAAAGTCCTCTTACTTAAGCACGTGTTATTGCTCCGCGTGGTACAGTCATCCTGTGGAAGTGTTTTTATCTGAAGAAGCAAAAACATAGTGTTCCCATGAAATGTTGGGAAATAAATGTTGACCCAGACAGATCCTCTTATCTACACTAGTTTAATGAAACTAGGACGCAGCTGGTACCCCAGAGATCTCTGGCTAAGGATAGGTAAATGCAGGACATCTATAACAAAGAGAGAGAATCCAATAATGTCTGATTACAAGGTTAGTGGCAAATATTCAAATCATTTCACATTGTTTACATATTTATGAGTAATATTAAGAGATGATATGAAGTGAGATGAACTCTCAAAGCCCAGGCTATGGAAAGTGAATGGAAAACTTAGATTTGTTAGTAGGGCAGCTGTAAAGGAGACTGTGTACAAGACACTAGTTTGTCCAGTTCTATTGTACTGCTCCAGCATTTGGAGTCTTTGTCAAGTCTGCATGGCAGCAGACCATGAATGGATTTAGAAACACCCTGCTCCGACTGTACCAGTTCACTGTAGCCCATATGAAAGTGCAATGGAAGTTCTCAGGGAAATCTTGCATAAAATCCTTTGAGTAAAATCCTGTTGGGTCATATCAGGGAGCTTGTATTTGAGGAAGATTGTATGACCACTCATCATTGTATATCAATTGTGCAATTGTGATGACCATGAGACTAAGATAATAGGGTGCATATAGAAGCATACAAGAGAATCATTTTTCTCTCGCTAATAGTACGATATGAAGTATCCTCCACATATCACTTGGTGGCTTGTGGGTATAATTTAGAACCAGATTCACCTTAATAATTATCCATCCCTGCATCAAGTACCACATCTCGAATCTGGGCTAATTTTGTGTGGAGTGTTCTATCATCCTCACAGTCAAACCCTTAATCCAAGATACCCGTCACCTATGAAATACAACTTTTCACCACTGTGTAGCACAGTGGCCAATGGAACATGGAGATCTTCATTTTGATGCCCTTGTCATGCCGCCAAACAAGGATGTTTACCTGTAACTGCTGTGGCTTGCAGGAGTGATAAATAGCTTAAATTCATGCCATGTGTCTTGCTGCAGCCTGTAACCCACTGAATCCACAATGTCCATGTGGAAGAGCCATTGCTACCCTGACAACTAGAAGAATGGCACTACCACCACTCTGTAGCAGTCATAATACCCCATGACCTGCCACACTGTGTGTAGAAAATGAATGAATCAGCTTCAGGCATCTGTAGTTCTAAACTCATGGTCAGCTGCATACATGATCAACTGCATTTTTTAACTCTTACTTGCCCACACAACCCCTTTCTGAAATATTAATAACTCTCCCTATACGTTCTAGGTTGATTTTCATTTCACATACTTGTCTAAATTCTTGTCATGTAGCATGCTAAGATGATATCATCTTATCTGGGCCCTAAAGCATTTAGCAACACCCATGTCAGTATGATGTGAGCATTAGCAGAAGCAGACCCAGGGGGGAAGATTGCATGTCATTTGTTAGACTCTTACATTTTTCCCTAATTTATTCTCAGAAAATTAACTGAGAAATAGGTACACGTGAAATTATGAACACTTATCCTGATTTTTTTTCTAGTCAGGGAGGTGGGGGGCTAAGCACAATCTCATGACACCTCCCCTCCCTTACTGCCCCCCCCCCCCCCCCTTGGATCACAACTGAGCAGTAGGGTGCAGATTATAAATTTCAGCTTAATGGAACAAGCAGTCCCACAAATTCGATTTGCTTACTAAACTTTATGTCTGAAACTTTGGCAGAGAAAGTAGTTATGAAATGAAAATCAAGTATTCTGCATCCAAACTGAAATTCACTCACCTGGTTGGCCACCCCATTGTTTTGTCTGCTCCATTTTTGTCTCTGCATGGGGAAAGTTCCAATAGGTGACACAGTGGCCACTGTAGGAGGCAATCCTTTGAAATCGAATGCTGTTCTGTTATGTGTCATTACAATGACTCCTAATTTCTCTAACTCTGATCTACTATTTAAGCACAAATAATACTTTGAAATATTGACCTGCCGTAAGCTTGGATCGGAACTGCATGGTTACGTATATGACACATTGTACAGAGAGCACAGGAAGGTGATAAGCCATCTCAGAAAAGGTATACCCAAAGAAAAGTGTTTGGATTCCCTGATTCTTCTAAACACTCACTAACAAGCCTCAGCACTGGCTCTAGCTGTGGATAAACTTGTGTTCGCAGGAATGGGTGTGAGCATTCTGAGCTATGCTGGTGGGCTGCAGCTGGGACTACAGCTGGACAAGGCCGTGGCACTGGGACCAGATGATGAGGCACGGCTGCTAACAGTTGTCGCTGCAGAGATACACCGTATGGACGCCGCCAGTCGTTCTGACCACTGAGATGGACTATCCAGCATCCAGGTCGGCACTTCCCAAGGCCACACATGTTCACTGTGTTTCCATTTCTTTCTCTCTATGCAGCCAAGCCATCCAGAGTATTCCTGCAGTTATCACAATAGCCGTACAGTAACATTAAAGAATAAAATATTTTTAAAAATTGTCAAGGAATGTGACTTCTGCCATGAGTATGAGAAGATCTTTGTTAAGTGCATGACAGAGGATGCCCTTTATTGCACCAACATTCAGATTTCTTCCTGTTTCATTCATGGATGGAACATGGGAAGAATGTTTATATAATTCTGTGTAATATGTTATAGTTTTATGCTTATCTTCACTGGCCCTATGACACACATAGATATATAAAGAATATTCATAGCTTTCAATTTAAAGCTAGTTTTTTGGAAGTTGGTAAGTAGGCTTTTGCATGGTTCCAGGTACGTAAAAGCTGAGATTCTGGAACATGTGTGAAACTAAATCATGAGTATTTGTGCTGCATTTCTCTGTTTCTGATTAATGAGCCCTGTTAGTATAACCTGACAACTGTCAGTCATGTAATCTGTTTTGTAGGCAAATGGCAGTTTCCTTAAATCCTTACCAATGGTCTGAGGCCTGTCAGTTACTTTATCTGCCATTGAGCCTATTTATGATCGACCCACTAACATTCCCTCTGACAACTACTCCTACAAATTCGTCTACCAACATTTATGAACTGTCAAATGATACTAGCCCATGGTTATTCAAACTTCTTGCTATTCAAGATAATATACATTACACAGTGTGGAAAATCCACAAAAACTCTATGTAGCAGACCACAACCATAATCACACTTCCAGGCAAGGATTGCTGGGGTCCATAGTTTTCCAACCCAGATAACAGATTTCCCTTTTGACTAGAACCCCAACCTGAAAAACCTCCACAGCTGTTCTAGCAAACATGCTTCAAAGTCAGATATTCAGTGCACAGTTATTTCAACATTACAACAAAAGTAAAATATTTCAACACAGATTTCCAGCTTTTAATAGTTCCCCATAAACAGATAACTTTGTGAAAACGAGTGAGCTATGATCCCATAGAAGACATTCCGCTCTTAAAAGTTAACTATGCACAGTTTCATGTTGACCATAAATTCTGAGATGTACTATGCAGAACCTCAGCTGAGAGCTAGCAAAATTTTCTGTCTCAGAGAGAAGTCAACTAACAACAAGCCAGTAAATATTTAGGTGTTTCGTTCAATAACTGACATTTTCAACATGGCTCTCTCAGCAACACATCAGTAAAAAAAGAAAGAAAGAAAGAAAGAAATGTTGTCAAAGCAGCTGGGATGCATATGTTCAATTATGCAATTTGAATGACAATACTTAGGATTATTTTTACAATTCTGTTATTTATATCATTGTCCTCATTATGTGGTCAACTGCAAAGAATTTCAAAGAATTTATAAGCATAGAGAAGTGATTATGGTTTGACTCTCTATACCCATTATCCATTCATATTCACTTGTATTCAATTGGAAGTATGGCATTTTACTCTATTAGCAGACAAGTACCACCGTGGGATGTTCAAATGTATTATAGAGCATACATACAGGATAACCACAATAAATTGTTAAAAAAACTCATTTGTTTACTTGAACATTAAATCTCACTGGAATGCGACACTAATGGATGGACATAACACACCTATCTCAATCTAATTATTACATATTCAGTATAAACAAACCCAGCCAGAATTTTATTTATGGTGCCATCCTGTGTCCTTTATTTACAGATAGCTACTAAAAACAGTTAACACTGAACAGAAGTAGCAGAAAATACCCTAAAGCTTACCATGACTGGACATTGTAGTGACATGTTGAAACAAATTAACAGTGACTGGATTGTTACAGTAATCATACAGGCATCTGCTGGCTGTGATTAGGGAAATCCATCGGAAATCTAAGTGAGGTTGGCTGAATGAAACTTTTAGCTTCATTTCTATCCAGTAATATGTGCCAAAAATAGCATTTTATACAGATGAAATACTGTGAGGAGCTGACAGATTAAGGAACACTAGGTGTTAAAGACAAAAGTCCAGATTACAATACAGGTCTGGCATGCAAGGTAAAAAATACTTGGTACTTCTGGAGCAACCTGCATATTAACATTACTGAATCATTCACAAATAGCAATGTCAGAGAAATAGTGATAGGTTGAAAGTAGGTGATGAATACTGTGGCTCTGTTAAACATTGTTATTGCTGTTTTCTTATTCAATATTCTTCCAATACTGTGGAAAGAATACTGTTCTTCACATCTGTGCCTAGCAATGCACCTTCAGGTGGTTTTATTTCATCAGTTTGCATACATATTCTTTTCTTACATTTTGTTAACAAAAAGAACAAATACAAAGATACAAGATTCCCATATCTCCACATTTGTCCATTGTAACCTGTAAAAATATTGTGTGAGAAGTTATATGATCCATCAAAAATTTTATTGGCTAAACAATTAGAATAAAAGATAGCTTCATTATCTAACATTTACCCATATTCAAACTCACTCTAAGAATGCATCAGCCTCATGCTCTAACCATATTGCAATGTTTATGAACAAATGACTAATATATTCTAAGCCTTTTTTATTCCAATGATGACGACATTAACTGTGAAGAGCTTTTTAATTGGACCACTAGCATATGGAAGTACGGACTTATGAAATTACCTAAGCAGCCCAAAAAACTGTACACTATCCTTCATTGACATAACTGCTCTCAAGTTTTTAAACGATATGAGATCCAATGCCATTTCAACCAGTGTAGTACAGTGTAAGTTTCTTCTGCAGATCACACTGCCAGATAAGGAGACCTACCTGTCTGATGATATACGCAAGTCCTTGAATATGTCCTTAGCTACATCTGTAAAATGGGCAAGAAACACTGTACCAATGAAAGTAAGATAAAGTTTTGCTTTTACAAAGTTGCCCTTACAGTTTTGTGTGTCACCAGTCTTTGGCTGGTTTGATGTGACCAGTCATCAATTCCTCTCTTGTGTCATCTCTTCATCTGAGTAGCACATGCACCCTGCGAACTCAATTACTTGTTGGATGTATTCCACTCTGTCTTCCTCAACAGTTTTTACCCTATACAGTTCCATCTACTACAATGGAGGTTATTCTCTGTTATCTAAACACATCCTATCATCCTTTCCCTGTTTCTTGTAATATTTTCTACATGGTCCTCTCCTTACTGATTCTGTGAAGAGCCTCATCTGTTCTTAGCTTATTAGTCCACCTAATTTTCAGCAACCTTCTATAGCACCACATCTGAAACACTTTAGTTCTATTCTTCACTGGTTCTCTTACAGAGCATGATTTCCTACCACATAATGGAGTGCTACAGATGTACATTCTCAGAATTTTTTTCTCAAATGATGGCCAGTGTTTGATACTAGTAGACTTCTTTCGCTCAGGAATGCCACCTTTGCCTGTGCAACTCTTCTGTTTTTATGCCATCCTATATTCATCCTCCACACATTATTCTGTTTCCTAGTTAGGAGGACTTTACCGTCTCTGGCTTTAATGTTTATTACATCACTAATCTAATTTATTTTCCTCCTCATAATTTTTGTCCTTTCCTTTACGATCAGTCTACATTTTGCGCTCAGTTTACACATCATTCCTTTCAATATGTGCAGCAATTCTTCCTCAGTTTCACTGAGGACAGAAATCTTAGCAATAAATCTTATCATTAATATCTCTCATCCCAGTCTTGCACCTTCCTCTTATTTCTTTCACTGCTTCTTTGATGAAGGAGTGAAAGACTGCATTCCTGTCTTATAAACTCTCTCATACAAGCACTTCATTCTTGGTTCTCATACACATTGTATATTACCCATATATACCTATGGTGTACTCCTATTTTCTCATTATTTCAAACATCTTGACCATTTTACACTGTCATACACTTTGTCTAGGTCAACAAATCTTACGAATGCATCTTGACTTTCCTTCAGTCTACCTTAAATTATGAAACCCAACATCAGAACTGCATCTCTGGTGCTCTCACCTTTCTGCAAGACAAATGGATCGTCATGTCACACATTCTCTATGTTCTTTTCCATTGTTCTGTATATTACCATCATTAGCAAATTGATTGGATGAGCTGTTAAAACTGATTGTGTGACAGTTCTTGCTCTCATCTGTCCTTGCTATCTCCAGAGTTGTGTGGATTATATTTGTCCAAGAGTATGTCTCCAATTTCATAGATTCTGAATACCAACTTGTTTAGTTGCTACTTCTCCCAGCGATGTTAGAAATTATGAAGGGAAGTTATTTATCTCTTCTGTCTTGTTTGATCATGTATTCCAAAGCTCTATAAAATTCTGACTCTAATAAAAGATCACACATGTTTTCCATATTGACTCCCATTTCTTCTTTCATTTCATCAGACAAGTCTCCCCCTCATAATGGCCTTCACTTTACATCTATCCTCTCTCTCCACTGTATTCAACAACAGAACTCCCATTGCACTCTTAAGGTTGAAAGATTATTTCAACCTTTCTATATGCTGAATCAGTCCTCCTGATGACCATTTCTTTTTCGATTTCTTCATATTTTTCCTGCAGCCATTTCACTTACACTCTCTGCACTTCCCACTTGTTTCAGTCCTTTCAATGGTTTTCACAGGCTTCTGTATCTCCCTTTCACTGTTCATTGCTTATCCATTTTCCTTTTAAGGGCAGTTCTCCACTACAAGGGCAAGGTGCTGCCCTGAAATTCTGTCCACTCTTCTGCCTCTATAAGCCTGCTGGCAGAATAAGGGTCAACCCCTTATGCTGGAAGACTTCGTCCACCACTGCTGATGGTTCTTTAGTCAAAATCTAAACAGTGCCTGGGATCAAAACCAAGGGCATTTGAACAGTCAAAGACACTACCCTAGACCATGGGTACATGGCAATACAGTATCCACTTTTATCAGAGGTGCTTCTGACTTTACATGATCTGAATGCACCAAAAAATGTAATTAATCTGTATCATTATTCAGAACACCAAAGTGCTTCATTCATCTTGTTTTTGTTAGAAGCAGTACACCTTTGGCTTCCTGCAATCCATGTACCATGTACAGGTCTCCAAGCCAGTTATACAGAAGTTCCCAAGTGCCATAGGTCTGACTTAGTGGCGCGTGGATTTTTCCACATAGAGATACTGTTCCTAAAAGTGAACACAACCAGGTGACAAGAATTCATTGGCCTGTCAAAGAATAAATTCTGAGCTTTTCAATTAGTAACCTGACCCACGTCGTCATTGGGTTGTGGACCACTGCAGCTGCGGCGAGGACGGAGCCTCTCCGGCGTTTCTAGGTTCCCGATTAACATACAATACAATACAACCTGACCCACTTCCAGTGCGCAATGTCAGTGAAGTTTTCATATTTTCTGGCCTATTTAACAAAGCTTCAGTTAATTTGTCTCCATATGTGACTAGGAAAACAAAAAGGGATCCGTTGTTGAAAATTATAGATTTTGAGATAGTGCAGTTCTGAATTTGGGTGAGTTATGAGAGGTTGAATGTATGTGATGGAAAAGATGTGTCTTCAGAGGATGGATTTTAATGTTTCACTTTACTACCATTGTTTAATGGTACATATTTAAGAAAGAAATTTAGTGTGTTTTATATATATATATATATATATATATATATATATATATATATATATATATATATAAAACAAAGATTCCAAGACTTACCAGGCGGGAAAGCGCCGGCAGACAGGCACATGAACAAAACACACACACAGAATTACGAGCTTTCGCAATTGGCAGTTGCTTCGTCAGGAAAGAGGGAAGGAGAGGGAAAAATGAAAGGATGTGGGTTTTAAGGGAGAGGGTAAGGAGTCATTCCAATCCCGGGAGTGGAAAGACTTCCCTTAGGGGAAAAATAGGACAGGTGTACACTCGCGCACACACACACACGTATCCATCCGCACACACACATACAAGCCTGTCTGTATATATATATATATACTTCCACATGGGAAAAATATATTAAAAACAGAGATTCCAAGACTTACCAAGCGGGAAAGCGCCGGCAGACAGGAACAATGAACAAAACACACAAACACACACACAGAATTACTAGCTTTCGCAACCGATGGTTGCTTCTTCAGGAAGGAGAGGGAAAGACGAAAGGAAGTGGGTTTTAAGGGAGAGGGTAAGGAGTCATTCCAATCCCGGGAGCGGAAAGACTTCCCTTAGGGGGAAGAAAGGACAGGTGTACACTTGCGCACACTTCCTTTCGTCTTTCCCTCTCCTTCCTGAAGAAGCAACCATCGGTTGTGAAAGCTAGTAATTCTGTGTGTGTGTTTTGTTCATTGTGCCAGTCTGCCGGAGCTTTCCCGCTTGGTAAGTCTTGGAATCTCTGTTTTATATATATATATTGCCCTTAAAATGTCTTTTGGCAAATGGTACCTACGTTAATGTTGCATATTATGTGTTTAATCCCTTCAGACCACTAGCAAACTGCAGTGTACATAGATTTAAGACCAAGTAAGTTGGTCCCAAAGTGACAAATTAGTTAAGTCTGTGCTGCTTTGTTTTGACAAAGTACTGACATTTTTATGTTGTGGCCAATGGCATTGGCAATATTTTGTAGGCATTTATAACTTAACATAAAACGGGTCACTTGTTTGGCATTATTTTAATCAAAAAACATCAGTCTTTTATACAAAACTACTCTGAGCCCCTTAAACTGCCTCTAAAATTTAAGAGATGCTATTTTGTGAAGCTTTGCATACACAGCTGCAAGAATTTGAAAATGGGCATCGTGTCTGGTCAATTTTATTTCCAATAACTACCAGAGCGCCATTTTCAGAAGACTAACATTATTGCTTTTAACAATATTACTGACTCCCATTGGAGTCAAACAACTTTCAAATTTATATAGGAATATACAGAATGGTGTAAATCAAATTATCGTGAAAAAATGTATTTTTTTCCATTATCAAAAGTTTTTTACTTCTCCGACAAGTGGTCCCTTCTTGCTTTCCATCTCACATATGTAATCTTTCTGTAGCTCAATAATATTTTATTAATCACACTAACTTCCCAATAACTATGCCATGTACCAAATTTTCATTGAGTATATCACATCATCATCTTGCATTAAGAAGCACAATTTTTATCTCTGCAGTACATCTTCTTTACCAACAATGATCAAGTTGCAGCAGATTTCAGTAATGATAACAAGCAATCTGAATAGAACACGATTGCCACTGGGCAGTACTATAACTACAGAAAATTTCAGGTATGATCTCGAATGACTTTCACTGATCTTTAATTAGTTCAAAAACTTGCTTGAAAAACCAATTACTAAGGAGTCTGTGAAATAAAAACAAAGTACAAGGATATAACAACTGTCTTTTATTTCCTGCAGCAGCCAGCTGAGAACAATATAACATTGTAGAAAAGAACTTTCATTTCAGATAGCTCCAGAAAAATTAAAATCTTTAAATTTTTATTTTACCACTATTAAGGTACGAATCAATCTTATTAATATTATTGCTATTCTTGTCAGGCACATGTACTATCAACGAGATCTGTCTAAAGCATTTAGTATCATCTGTACTATGTCCATAACTGTCACAAACGTGTATCTTCACAGTTCTTTCAAACATAAGCAGTCAGCCAGTGCTCTCCAGCGCCAAGATAAACTACAGAAATGCTAACGCCCTTAATATTTGTACTATGTCGTATATTACCTATCTTTTGCAAGACACAATAACAAAAAAAAAACCTCCCTTTTGAGACATTCACAGGTTTTGCAGTTTAATTTAAATTTGAATATGAATATGAAAACTATTGATTTCTTTGTTAAGTGACACTTTTACAATACAGTGTCCTAAACAATGTGCCCATTATGAATGAACAAAATGGTGGAACAATCCAAACTGTTCAATTTTCTTGCTGAAGAAAGTGCATATCACAGGCAAAAATAGTAATGTTTTCCACCTTCTGAAGATAACAAAACCTTTTCAATCCTAAAATCAAGTTTATATGATACTAATAAGTTATAAAAAATGGATATTAGACACAGTAATTGCTTATTTTTTGTCTCATTTTTGATAATAGCTTTGTAAACTATCACCTGCATTCAACAGATGAAATATATCATGCAAATAATAAGAAAATTAACTGATTTCTAATTCCAAAAGATATAAGCAAGATACCTTTGTTCCCTATTATCTCTCGCTTTCTGGGGGGGAGGAGGGAGGGAGGGAGGGAGGGAGGGAGGGAGGAGAGGGAGACAATGCACAACTTTTAACTGTCCATGCACAATGAATTGTAGCTTTGGGGCAATGTATTCATCTATGTTCAATGGTGATACACAGAAATTAAACCAGTATGAGGAACTCTCACAAGCAATAAAATTTAACTATTTTTTTCAAAAGTGATAAAAAAATTAACAGGAACTACTGGAGGTTTCTATTGCACTGATTTATACTGAACTTTAAAACACTCCAAAGGTTTCTTGTTAAGTAAACACATTTACTGCAATGCTCTAGCACAAATATCTGCTACATTTTCTGTAGAAAGAGAGCCACATCTACAAACCTGCCCTATTTTCCTGTACAGAACACCTTGGTAGTGTTTTCTTTTTTTTTTTTTTTTTTTTAATATTAATTAAGTTCAGTCCCTACTAGCTACCTCAGAGGTTTAAAAAATTTGAAACAAAAATTTAAGTTACAGAATCAACCATCGGGCAGAAGTTATACCATATGGTATGTTTCGACTTTTTTGAAGTACATTCGAAATAGCTCTACAACTCATTTTGGAGAATGCTGTGGAACACACAGTAATAATCATAAACTCTCTAAAATATTGCATACAAATTGATTAAAATTTTCACTGGAACATATTTCAATCTTATATGATTGGTGCATTAACAATTTCAGATCACATCTGCAAAATTACATACACTTAACATTCAAAATTTTAAAGTGTTTCTGTAATAAATGACTGACTATATTATATGTCACAATTATTGTACAATTATGAAGTATAAACATATATAAATCTGTGAACATTTGATAAATTCCTCATATAAAAATCAACAAATACAGGAAAAATATAGATTTATAAAAAAACTTATAATTCACAACATTTAAGGCAGTGGTGTATGAAAAGTAACAATGTTACTGCCCTCAATCAGAGAAAAGTTCATCATCTAAAATTGTTCAAAGTATAATTTCCTCTTTTTCATCAAACAAGTGACAAACAACAGCTATGAGCAAAGAGGTTTCAAATGCAGTAAAGATCAAAAAATAACAATCATTAACATTTTAAATGCTTTAAGGGTTGCAATTCATCATTAATACATTATGTCACTACTATAGGAAACTCAGAAATGTTTAACCAATGGTTCATGCCAAACTCATTTGGCATTACAAGGGACTTCACATTATAACAACATTACTATTAACTTCCTGCATCATTATTAAAATATATACATATCTTGGTGCACACTGATTGTAAGATGCAAATAAATAGTATTGCAAAGGCATCTGTTGGTCTGATGAACAAAGAATTACTTCAATTTTACATCTTGTCCATTATAAAACTGAAGTAACTACAATGTTCCTCACCTGCAGCACTAGTGGCATACATATATATATATTTTTTAATTTAAGGTGGAAACTTCTTGCTTTCTTTGGCTGCTACAAGGACTAGTCTATATTCTCACTCTCATCACTATCTCACCATGTCACAAGTCACTGCAGCACCAGAAGCTGGAGCACAAACGAAACAACATGACTTGGTGGATTAAAAATACTGTGAATGTATTTCACTGTTGATTCTTCCTTACATTTAATTTCTTCAGGGTAGCTGTATGTGTCCAATGTCACTTTCTGCATAAAGAACCTTTATGGATTGAATGAGATAAATGTCCTTCTTGCACTAGTTCACACAGGAATCACTTACACCACACAGAGATATCAGTCATAGTTAATGAATGTTTCGTAGCTGAACTGCAGTCATGATTGGCAAGTCATGTAGTTTTGTTTTTTGTCTGCTCGGCTATGGCACTGTGTGCTTCTGGTAAGAGCCACTACAAATTTTCCACACACTACCAGCTGCCCAATTCATGAAGGAGATATCACTTCTCAATCATCTAGATGTGAGCCTACCGTCTGCTGTAATATCAACATCAACTGCACAGTGCACTAAGTAGTCTGAGCATTGTTGTTGCGATCCATTTTGCTTACTTATGGAAAAGACTGTTTATATAGATTTTGTGATGTTATTGAACAATCTTTTACCCCACCAAGATTCGAGGTCAAATGGTTTAAAATCTGCAAATGAAAGGATATATTATTAATATTTCATTTATAGTATTATAAAATTAGTGGTAGAGCAAATAACAGACATAGCTTGAACAGCTTCAAGAGAATGTGGAGTCCTGCATTAGTGTGTAATTGTAATGTATTCAGCTTTCATGTTGAGCAGTTCAACAGAGAAGATTCATGGGTTGCGGTTTCTTTTGAAGACCACAGAACATTTAAATTCAACACTCAGCTTTGAAAATTAAACAAAAGTATTATTTGTGTTACATATCTACTTTAAAAACATTCAAATTTTTGTTTTATGCAATCATCAGATAAATACGAAAGTATAAGCTGTTTACATTCTTGCTCTACTCTTCCCCTGTGGTGTATTATTACATTAAAAAACTATAAATAACAATTATTTATTGCTTACTAACACACACACACACACACACACACACACACACACACACACACACACACACACACACCTGCAGAGTGAATATTTCATTATTAAGCTATCGCCTAGACTGTAGCTAAGCAATTTTAAAGCATATCCTTTCTTATAGGGCTGTTTGCCCATCACAAATGCCGAAGAGCCATGAGAAACTTTGAGAAAGTTGGTGGGGTGGGGGGGGGGGGGTGGGGAGGCATTAACATGCAAACTTTCTATCAGAGCGTGATGAAGGGAGGAGGCAATGTTAGACTTTAATGTCTATCTGACCACGTCATTAGTGACGAAGCACAAGCTCTTACAGGACAACAATGGGGAAGGAACAATATTGGCATTTAGATTAATTTATTTATGGAAACCATGGAAAACCTAAATCAGGATGGCCAGACTGGGCGCAACTCATTTTTAGTGCCTTAACCACTGTCAGATACCTAGTCCAGTTTAAATTACTTAATCATGCCTGGTGGTCTACTGGTAAATTTAGTGCCTGGAAGCCACAAGGTTGTGGGATCAAATCCCAGTCTGCTTTTTAACCAAGCATTCACTTCTCAGTGATGCGAAGATTTGCCAGAAACAACATGTGGTTCACATTCCACACTAAACTGTAGGTCCCTTATCCTGATTTTACAACTGGGGTAGGTTAGGGACATGCAAGTAACAGAACTGATGCCCAGTTAAAAGACTTTCACCAAGCCACTGAGCAACATGAAATTATTATTAATTACTCCATGCAGTGTTGCCTACAATAACCATGATCTGAGTTAGACTCCCAGTCAGGCACACGATACTAATTAGTCAAGACGATTTGGAGGATATCTGTTGGTAAATGTAATGAAGGAACATTGTTTACTTGCTTTATCATACCTAAACTTTACACAATCTGCAGTAGCTCCCAGCGCACAGTATGAACTAAACTTAAAATGACACTATCTTTATGTGAGATACTTATTCTTTAGCATTGTGTGTGAGCATGCTACAAAAATACTGTCTTCCAAAATGGATACCATTATTGGAAAGGGGAGGAGTAGAGCAGTGATTGTCAGGGACATGCCAGCAGTGTGTAATGTCACAATATTTGCACAAGGGGGGACTGCATCACTTAAAAGTATAGGAAAGTACAAATGACAAAGAAACTGTAGTTTCAGATTACATGATTATGAGTGGTTAATTTAATCAGTAAAATGGAAGGTCTGTTAGGGTGGTGAAGTTGCCAATTACAGGTGCTCAATTGCAGTGTTTCTTGTACAGCTAATGAAATTAGATGCAGTGGCTGAACAGGACAGAGCACAATGTTACAACATGGGGCCTACAGGTAAGTGAAATTACACAAATGGTAAGAAATCTCATAAACAAGATGCTGGGTGGATAAAAAGAAAAAACAAAGACAGGGCTGTGTAATTCAACCAGTAGTAATACATGGATTCTGTTAATATCAAGACCCTAGGAACATAACGGTACCAGTTTAGACAAGGGACAGTCTTTGTGATGTAGGAACCGCAGAAGAAAAGGTCTAGTAGGACGACACTGTACTGGATGGCCCACATGGTACAACACTGTCTGTTATTAGCAATGATCCAGGATAAAGTCCAATTTTAGAATACAACAGTAAATTGTGAAGTGGACCCACTATAATAATTATTAAAATTTTTACTACACATTTATAAATCTCTTTCACACTTGCTACAAATATAATATTTCCATCAAACAAGTGCAAAATCAGAAATAATTACATCAACATCCCAAATAATGATTAACTAAACTCCATTCAAACAGGCCTTATACAGTTCAATTGTACCTACCAACCACCGTGTCATCAACAGCTGATAGGCATCCTGGATGCGGATATGGAGGAGCATGTGATCAGCTCAGTGATCTCCCAGCCATTATCAGCTTCTGTGACCAGTGCTACTATTCCTCAATCAAGCAGCTCCTCACTTGGCCTCACAAGGAATGAGTGCACTCTACTTGCCAACAGTGCTTGACAGACCCAGATGGTCACCCATCCAAGTTCTAGCCAAGCTCAATAGCACTTAAATTCAGTGATCTGAAGGGAACCAGTACAAGCACTGTGGCAAGGCCACTGCCCCCCAATTATTACTACCTTAAGGTAAATGTAAGTAACAGTAACAGAAAGATTGCTGGATCTTGATGAGATGAGTTTGAGGAAAGGGCATGAAAGAAATAGCAGGAGGATGAAATAGGGCAAAAAAGTTTTGAATCAGACTAAAGCGATATGAGTTAAATTAAAAAACAATTGAATATCTAAAGAAGATATTCTCTGCTAATATATTATGTCACCATTCTTAGAAAATGACTTCAGCTATCTACATCTAGCTGCACATAAGATATTTATACGTGTATGTAGGAACCACGCTTCTTGTAGTCTTGCTTTTCATCTTCCACAGAATATTTGTCACTCGACAGGTTCAGTTCATTCCACTTTATATCAACATTAACTGTATAGTTGACCACTTTGGGTTAAAAGGTGAAAGTAAAGCTACAGTATGAGACTCCAAATGTCCATGAGGTGTGGTACAAAGAACGTAAACCAACAGTCATGCTGTTAAGCTCTGCTCTTAAGTGGACATCATCCCTGTCTGAGGATGGCACACCCACGTTTATACTGCAATAACTGTGAGTAGTCTACGAGTTACTGCAGCTCCTTATTTAGTCTTCACTGTGTTTAAGTAAGGTGTCCTGGAGCACATCCCAAATTATGTACCCAAACTCTCACGTGGAGTAACAAATAATGCACTCACTTCAGTCAATCTTCATGCTGCATTGAATTCAAAAAAGGCTGCCTGAGGAAGTTATCCTCTCTCTGATCCGAAAGTAAATGCTGGTAAGCTGTGACAACAGATTCTTTGCTGTAAGCAACAGCAAGTTTACTGTGGCATTCCCATGGCAAGACTCATTTGCCATTAATAGTAGATGCATACATAATAAGCAGAGTATACCCCACATGAAGTTTGAAGATCCTCTTACAAACTATCAAGGCAACAGAAATAGAGAACACAGCTAGGCATAACAGCCTACAGTAATATACAAATGTGATAGAATTTTGAACTATAAAATATGAACACTTATGAAACAACAGTGTTTACTCCCATGCTATTTAATATGACAACCAGTATTTCAGCAACATACTTCAGAGTACCAGATACAACATGATCTGCTTTACCATCTGCAGACAGGTAAGTTGTGATCCCATACTTGTCAGCATTCTGACATTTCAAAACAATACTAATGAAACTGGAAAGCTCTTTCCACTGCACTTTTACATCAAGATCTAATGCAAAGGCCTTCTAGTAGATCATTCTTTTTTTTATATTCCAGCCATGATTGATTACAAGCAGCCATATCAAGTTTAGGGTGGCTGGGACAGCATAGCCACCTATCACCCATTACTAAGCATTTAACTTTGTGCTGAAAACACAGTGCAATGTAAATTATGGGATATTCTACAGTCTTTAACATCAGCCACAGATGGATGGCATTGTGGAACAAAAGGCAATGATATCTTGCTTTACAAACATGATGTAGTGTAAAATATCATTTTAAGCAACAACTACTATGTGCAACTAATGAAAACAAATGAGCAACATTAACTTACAGTGTTTCTGACAAATTAAAAATAATTTTTGTGCTCTTCGCTGCATGGACAAGAGTTTATCTTACCTTTTTGGCAATGAGTGTAAGAGGAGAAATTATTATTTTTTAAATTCCTAGTATATCAACCTTTTGAACTTTTACATCTACATCTACAGGGTGAGTCATGATGTTTTCCCCCGGTTGCTGGAGGTTATTCCTTAGGTTATTTTAAACAAAAACTACAAATACAGTAATGTGATTAGATCCATAATTAAGGAGCTACAAAAGAGTTCCAAAACATACCATGGTGTATGGAGCACTACACTTGTTTCCACAGGACACCCAATCAGTCTTAGGTAGACAAGTGCAGCGAATGTTACATTTGCATAACAACCATGTTGTCAATACTGCAGGCACTGTTTACTGTTATTGTCTCCTGTGTACAGTACACTTTGCAATGCCATACAAGATTTCATTGCAGGAGTATGGAGAGAAGGTGTACATTTTGGGCTTCTGTGACGGTAATGCGAAAGCTCCTGTTGCAGAATATCACCGTTGGTATCCTAATTATAGGATTCTGAGCGCCAAACATTTTGTAAAACATATTGAACATTGCTAGAAACTGGTACTCTTCCCAGTATTCATATTCACTCCAAAAGACATCATTACTTTCAAGAAGAGGAAAACATTCTTAATTCAGTAGAGCACAGTCCTCGCTCAAGTACAAGATGCCTAGCTACCCGATTGAAAGTTTCACAGTCTAAGGTATGTAGGATTCTTCATGAGAATGGACTGTATCCTTTTCATGTGCAGAAAGTTCTACATTTAGGACCACAGTTGTGCCAAACATTTGCACTTTCGTAACTGGTTAAATTAAAACTGGAAGCTCTATCAGTTCATAATGTTCAGTGATGAGACAACTTGCATCAACAACATGCATAACACGCATGTCTGGGCGGACAAAAATCCCCATGCCACAATAGTATTTCAATTCAAACACACATTCAGTGTCAATGTCTGGTGTGGTGTTGTGTGTGAATAGTTACTGGGGCTGTTTATTCTCCTGGAAAATTTAAATGGTCAGAAGTCTTACCACACCTTCTTGAAGGTACTCCTCTGGAAACAAGACGCCACATGTTCGTCCAAAATGACAGGGCACCTGCACACTTCCACCATGTGGTAACAGCTTATCTTAATCAGAAATTCCCACATCGATGGATAGGTCGTGAGAGGCCCTATCAACTGGTCTGTCAGATCCCCAGATGTAACAACTCTAGATTACTGCATCTGGGGGTGGATGAAAAACATCGTGTACGAAGTTAAGATGGAAACATGAGAAGAATTGGTACAATGCATTTTTGATGCCGCGACACCAATAAGGAACAAGCATGTGGAATTACAAAATGCTACTCTCATGGGAATCTTTGCCTTCACATGCAGTGAGGAAATTTTGAACACTTGCTTTAAATCCACTCTGAATGTAAGAAACTGCTACAAAATTGTTTAAATTAATTATTATGTGCATTTAGATAGTGAAATGCTAAAATAAAAGTTTTTCCCAGCCTTTTGCTGAGTTTTTCAATTACTGTAGCTCCTTAATTATGGATCTGACCCCATTACTTTAACTACATTTTTTGTTCCAAGTAACCTAAGGAATACCCCCCAGAAACCAGGGGCAAATCTCTTGACTCACCCAGTATACATATCCAACAGATGGGAGACACACACAATCCCCTTTCTAGAATAACACCTTTCAACATAAACATCACCCACTTGACATCCACTGCTGGATACAGACATATTCTACAATTTTTTTTATGCATTACTGTCTTTACTGCTATGAGTCCATCTCACTCCTCTTAAGTTTTCTAATGTCACCTACCCACCTTCCATTACGATGTGACTGCATTTCCTTGCTATCTCTTGGAAGATAACTACCACTCACCATCTAGACCACATCAGTCATAAGTACTTTTACACTCCAGAATATATCCCGATTCATATGTTTGTCATATTGTCTCTTCTAGTAATTCCTAACAAGTTAATCTTCATATCAAGAATAATTTCAACATCAAAATTCCACATCTCACTGGATAACACAAAACTGGCTGTAAAAATCCCTAAAACCTTGCTTCTGAACTATGTTTACCTTCTCAAAAACAGTTCAGCTCATTTTTACTCTTCTGGTTTACTTTTCTTTTGCTTCATTCAGGATTAATCCACTAGTTATATAACTGTGTTGTAGCACTCCAGTTTGCTTCCATTATGTTGATTATACATCACTATTAATTGATTTATGGACTACATTCAAACTTGCTTTATTACATTGCTCCACTCACTGTGTAATTTTACCTGCACTAGATGCAAAAAGTGCAATATCGCCATCAAAAATGAAGGTGGTACAGTTATTCTCAGTTATATCATTAAAATAATTTTTTTCCACTTTAAGGATCTGAACGTTTTCTCTGTGTCTCCTGAGAAAAGTTTAGGTGACACAGAACCTCCTTGGTTTTCTCCTCTTTCAGTAGTGAATTTCCCAGCATCCTGATAAAGTTCAATGGAAAATATAGCATTTAGCTATATTGTTGCCAGCATTCTGACCTGTATTGCTGAATAACGGCCTCCTCCAGACATTTCCATGCATTATGGTCTTCAGCTAAACACTTCCACATTTCTTCTGCATGTCTTCTAATGTTGTCTACATATCTTCCATTAGAGTGTTGTGTCTGACTTTTCTTACCGCTTCACATCCGCAAAGAACTTCCTTGGTCCATTTACCATTTCTTCAACTGGCAGCAGGCTGCCATCATTTCATTTTCATTATAGTCATCATTACTTCTTCAAATTCAGTCTGCACCCTGATCCATTTGTTTGTTTTCATGACTCCCCAGTAATTTAAAACACTTGTGTGTCCATCAGTCACTGAAAAACTTTCAATTTCTGAACTGTTTTCACATTAAACTGTCTCACCGCCATAAGTCAAAACTGATAATTCACGCCGATTATAAACTTCCCTTCACAGATTTACTGAATACTTAGTTTGGAAAATTCCATTTATCTTTGCAAAAGCAATTTAGGCTATTTTTATTCCTCTGTTTATTCCTATCATTGCCCACCCACATGGCCTCCATTTAGAATAAATATTCATCAACATGTCTAAATCATTCTTTGTTTCTCATGGGCTATTAGCACAAATTTTATTCATAGTCAAGATTTTAATAGTGCCAAAGTGTCAATACAAACCCTGTTAAATGTTCCCAGTGTTTAAATTTGAGCTCTAAATTAACAGAAGTATAGATGCTGAAGCAAGTATTTAGACATATGTTTACAAACTCTCAGTTATCTGGTTCATATAGACTTACCCTGTAAAACTGGACTTCGTTCGCCATCATTGTAATAGACTATACAATGATTAGAACCTGTGAACAGAAATGGGGAAAACGGAATGTGTGAACAATATAATGCAATCACATGACAAAGCCTAACTAAAAATTGCAATATATATTTATGTGGAGTTCACAAAAGAAAAGAAAATTAGACAAAGTAATAAAATGGACTAACCTTAATCTGAAGTATAAAGGTACATACATAATTCAAAATCAAAGTCCTGAGGTGCAAGAGGAATACTCACCTCGATCATGTTCTGATGGTTCTTGCTCATATTCTTTGCATATCCTATGCCAAGCTGAAATGATAACACAATTGTTAACTCTTTGGGTACAGCAATATATAACATAAAACAATAGCACTGAGCACAGACTATGAAGACCACCATGTACACTCCAAATCTAGAGAGTGCCCCTTAGTACAAAAAGACTATGGACTTCTACTAACGATTACTCATACCAGTATGTTATCACTCAATTCACACAATGCATTTATTTCAAAGATGCAGTAAATCTGGCCTAATTTCATCAGAAAGTTGGTGCAATGGAAAATTATACAGATTTTGGGAGAGGGTGGGCTTCGGTCTAAACAAACTGTTAGAAGTCTCAAATGGAGCAGATATATGCAGTTAAAAATCAAATGACACAGCAGTATATGATTATAGTAGTATTAATACTGATTTACAAGTAAAACTGGTTTCAATAGGCACTTAAGAATGCCAGTATGGAAGACAAATGGTCGACTTCAGTTTATTGGAAAGGTTTTAGGAAACTGTAGCACATCTACGAAGGACAGCGTGTATAGAACACTTGTGTGACTAATTGTTGACTGTTTGGGATCCCCATTAGATAGGGATTAAAGAAAAACATTGAAGCAATTCAACGGCATGCTGCTAGGTTTGTTACCAGTACCTTAGAGGGAAGATGACATTCTGTGAGACACCACTAAAAAAGTTTAGGGAATAGTCATTTTGCATAATGACCATGAAAACAAGATAAGATAAATTAGGGCTCATGTGGAGACACACAGAAGGCCATTCCTCCCTTGCTTCATTTGGGAATGGAATAGGAAAGGAAATTCCTTGTATTGGCACAAAGTACCCTCCACTACACACCATGCAGTGGCTTGCAGACTGTATATGTAGATGTGGATTACTGGAACAAAATTATCATGTGATTCACTATGAACTACACTGTTCATTTGTAGGGGATGTGAAACAAATGCAAATGACTGACAAAATGTGGAAATTTGAAAGAATACCTGCATAGTTCTTTACAATTAAGAAAAGTCCTGTAGTTGATTATCAAATTTGAACAGATGAGGTTACTCAAAATATTTCATATGCTGACTAACTGTAGGGTATATATGCAGGAGCAATTCTGCAAAGTTTGGAAATTAGCAGAGAGGTACTGGCAGTGGTAAAGCTGTGAAGTCTCTGTGAGTCAGTCATACCTGAACAGTACTGTCAGTAAAAGTCACCTCTGTTTTTCTTGCCTTTGAGCCATGTGGCATATTAATCTTAATTTGGCTACGTTATTGGTATAGGGTTGGCCAGATAAGCCGCTTGTCATTGTTGCCGCCCCCTTTTCCCTAACCAGGGTGCAAATTGTGTACCCCATGCATTTGTGTCCAATGTAATCCATGTGAACGTGCGAGAACATTTTTTGAAATGTTTGTGAATCTTGTAACTGAGGTGGATGTGAGTACCAGCTAGTCATGTGGCATACTAATGTGCACAGCTATGCGCGTGGTTTTTCAGTCAACCTCCGTATTAACTATGAAAGGCAACACTCCAGGTTCAAGTCCTAATCCAGCACACTGCTCAGTTTTAATACGCCAGGAAGTACAGTAAAAATGTAAATTCACAAAAATTCAGTTAATCATGCAATTATATGGACAACCAGACTTTCTGCATACACCCTGTGTATGGAATGTGGAAACAGAAGGATAATTTCTGTTCTGGACATAGAGTATTATTTGCTGTACATTTCTAGACTGCAGCAGAAAGGAGTGTGACTTCACAGGCTTTCCCGGTGCAATAAGCCTTTAAAGTCTCTTCAGGTTTGTGACCGGATCCTAAAAATCAACTCGATTCTGCAATGTTTTGGTGATCAAACTGTTCGACATCTTCAGGAGGATACTGCTGCCGCTCCTGCTGAGCCCCGAGTTCTCAGCGGCATTCTCCTGAAGATTAAAAACAGTTGCATCTCCGAAATATTGAATCACATTGCTTTGAGGCTCCAGCAACAAATCTGACGAGGCTTTCAACCAGAAAGCGGTGCCCCACCCACCACAATGACTGTAATGGGAAGCAGAGCAGTGTGTGCAGAACACTTCCCTGAAGGTTCCACTCCTTGAAGGGACAAACAAGTCCTGTCTGTCTTGTGAAATGCTGACACACATGAATGCATTGTTTTTCATGCCAAGCATTAGCAGAGGGGTGGGGGGGGGGGGCAACCTAACCATACATCACAACACAACTGCTACTATTGTGACAATGTATCAGTCCATAATAAAAATGAAATCAAAGGTTTGAACCTCACAGTTTATTATTTTTGTTTACTATATGGACCTACAGTAAACATAAAATAAAAATGTCAAAGCTCATTTGGTTCTAAATTTCAAGAAATGAAAAATAAATATGTTTTTCATGTATGTGTTTACAAACAGTGGTGAAATTTCAAAATGGTGAGAGAATGAGATGTTCAGAATGGAGTACACTACATTAAATATGAGAACCAAAAGTTTCTAGTAACTAATCTTCAAGAATCAAAATGAGGTGTTAGACTTACTAAAAAATTAAATTACATATTCATTAAACTTACAATGTATACCTGCTAACGTATCTAAGTAATTAAAGTTACCAGAAATAGAAACAACTGTATAAAAATGGCTGTAATGATCACCATCTGTATGTTTCACATGGGAAAAATATATTAAAAACAAAGATTCCAAGACTTACCAAGTGGGAAAGTGCCAGTAGACAGGCACAATAAAATAACACACAAACAAACACACACAAAATTTCTAGCATTCGCATCCAACGGTTGCTTCTTCAGGAAAGAGGGAAGGAGAGGGAAAGACAAAAGGATGTGGATTTTAAGGGAGAGGGTAAGGAGTCATTCCAATCCCGGGAGCGGAAAGACTTACCTTAGAGGGAAAAAAGGATAGGTATATACTCACGTGTGCGCCCACACACACACCCATACATATACAGACACAAGCAGACATATTTACAGGCAAAGAGTTTGGGAGAGATGTTGGTTGAAGCGGAAGTGCAGAGGCAAAGATGATGTTAAATGACAGGTGAGGTATGAGCCGCGGCAACTTGAAATTAGCGGAAATTGAGGCCTGGTGGATAACGAGAAGAGAGGATATATTGAAGGGCAAGTTCCCCTCTCCGGAGTTCGGATAGGTTGGTGTTGGTGGGAAGTATCCAGATAACCCGGACGGTGTAACACTGTGCCAAGATGTGCTGGCCGTGCACCAAGACATGTTTAGTCACAGGGTGATCCTCATTACCAACAAACACTGTCTGCCTGTGTCCATTCATGTGAATGGACAGTTTGTTGCTGGTCATTCCCACATAGAAAGCGTCACAGAGTAGGCAGGTCAGTTGGCAAATCACGTGGGTGCTTTCACACGTGGCTCTGCTTTGATCATGTACACCTTCCGAGTTACAGGACTAGAGTAGGTGGTGGTGGGAGGGTGCATAGGACGGGTTTTACACCGAGGGGCAGTTACAAGGGTAGGAGCCAGAGGGTAGGGAAGGTGGTTTGGGGATTTCATAGGGATTAACTAAGAGGTTACGAAGGTTAGGTTGGAAGGCGGAAAGACACTCTTGGTGGAGTGGGGAGCATTTCATGAATCCCTACCCTCTGGCTCCTACCCTTGTAACCGCCCCCGGTGTAAAACCTGTCCTATGCACCCTCCCACCACCACCTACTCCAGTCCTGTAACCCAGAAGGTTTACAGGATCAAAAGCAGCGCGCGCGAGTATATACCTATCCTTCCCCCCCCCCCCCCCCCTTCCCTCTTTCGTGAAGAAGCAACCGTTGGTTGCGAATGCTAGAAATTTTGTGTGTGCGTGTGTTTGTGTGTTATTTTATTGTGCCTGTCTACCAGCGCTTTCCTGCTTGGTAAGTCTTGGAATCTTTGTTTTTAATATATTTTTCCATTCTGTATGTTTGTTATACAAATTTTAAGCAGTCTTTTTCTGACACACAGTATAAAAGTAAATAACCCAAAACATCTGCACAAAGTTTTCATTCGAAGTCTGTTACTTGTAATGTCACGTACATGATTATTTTTTTATGTAATGGCTCAGATAAAGTTACAAAAGAAGCAGCAAATCTGTTTGGACAAAGGACACTAATTTTAAGTATCTGTAATTGATGGTGACCCGTGCAAATGCAAGCAACCTGCCACCAACTTTGGAAACTAGTACTACTGGTTAAGGCAACTGTAATCCACTCAGCTTCAGTGACACTCAAATATTGTGAGGAAGTAAGAGACGAGAGCGAAGTTTCTCACTATTATATCCTTGTATAAAACTGTAACCCTCAGCAGTTGCTGAACAAAGTGTTACAAATAAATACATAATAAGATTTGTTGAAACAGAAATATTGTCCCACACTCCTACACACTGGGATTCTGTTGTTAAAGAAGCAATAAAACTCCGGCTATGCAAGAACAACTTCAATTGGGACAGCAGCTATAATTCTATTAGTCACTGGAAGTGAGCTCTCATCACTGAGAAGACATACAGGAATGTACTGAATAGTCTATGCCCCTACAAGAGCACTGACACCACCAGTACACAGCCACAGACACATCCTTTGGCAGTATTATGTAATCATGACATACACAGATCAGCCTCAAGCTGCCTATGGGCTATGAACAGTTACCACAGCAGCAGCCACAACAATTGTTCCCAACAACGACAAAGGAGAATTTAATTGAAAACTCAAAACTACGCCCAGATTTGAGACAACATGTAAACTAAGAATGTTTGCATACTATAATTACCACTCATTAAGAATTGCTTAATTGCTGCCTGAAATTTTTGGTTAACAAGGTTACAGGTAAACTCAACTAAGGGAAAAAGAAACAGAGAAATTTGAATCATCAAGGTCCCAAAATTGGCTGATTTTAGATGTAATATAAATCATTAATGTTGGTAGCGGACAGACAAAAATCATTAGCACGCAATACTCTTCAGATTTCTACTGAATGAATAAATCTAGGAACCTTGGCAATAATGGCAACAACAATAATAATAATAATAACAGATAAAACACCACATAAAAAACCTGACATCATACTCACCAACAAAAAGAAGAAATTAACATGACTAATCGAAATATGCATACCCAATACAACAAATATACAGAAGAAAACAGGATAAAAAATTGAAAAATACATCCAACTGGCTGAGGAAGTCAAGGACATGTGGCATCAGGATAAAGTTGACATTATACCAATTATACTATCAACTACAGGAGTCATACCACACAATATCCACCAGTACATCAACACAATACAGCTACATCCAAACTCATATATACAACTACAGAAATCTGTAATTATTGACATGTTCAATCACCCGAAAGTTCCTAAATACAATGTAACATATACCGTACAGTTAAAAGGAAGTCGCGCTTGATCAAGGTCCGCGTCACTTTCCATTTTTGACCAGACATAACATCTGAGAAAAGAAAGAATAATAATAATAATAATTCCAAAGTCTCTAGGATCTGACGCAGAAATCTGGAGAGAGTGGTCTGGACACTCAGAGACAAAGTCAGACTGGAAGTAAGAAATTCATAGGTTTTCTTGAAGTTAAAACAAACAATAAAACAACTTGTGTCAAATGGTCAGACAAGAGGAAAGAGTTTCTGATGTCATTATCCTGTACAACAAACAGCACAAAGGTATCATATAAATCTTTCTATTTTAACAAACTAATTCAGATCATACAAAAGATTTTAATATAATGAGCCTAACCATCTACAATGAAAACTGATTCTGCTGGCAAAATACGTTCACTACTGTTTATCAGTGTATGATGTGCTCCAACTCCAAGGGATACAGTCAACACAAGCTTAATGCAAACTAAAATCGACAGATCCCAGACAGGGTCCAAATCTTAGATGGTGGTCAAAACGTATGTTTCACATCACGTTTCTGTAGCATATGACCACTTCTATTGGAAGTGTTGCCATTGTTTAAAATGTATATAAAGAAACTTCTACATGGGAAAAATATATTAAAAACAAAGATTCCAAGACTTACCAAGTGGGAAAGCGCCGGTAGATAGGCACAATAAATAAAACACACAAACACACACACAGAATTTCTAGCTTTTGCAACCGACGGTTGCTTCTTCAGGAAAGAGGGAAGGAGAGGGAAAGACGAAAGGATGTGGGTTTTAAGGGAGAGGGTAAGGAGTCATTCCAATCCCGGAAGCGGAAAGACTTCCCTTAGGGGGAAGAAAGGACAGGTGTACAATCGCTCGCGCACACACACACATTATATATATATATTTCTTTCAACTCAGATGACTGCCACAACAGGTATTTGGCCTAGCAGCAACTGTGCTTATTATGTACACCTGATGTAGGTCTTACAAACCTTTCATACTTCCTGTTATTCCACAACTTATTCAGGTTTTTTCTGTTTCTTCACTTCAGAAAGTCAACCACATCATGATAATTTGCTGTAGCCTACAACGTTATTCCTGAAACCAACTAACTCAATGCTATATGAAAGTTTCTCTTGTTCCAATCAATCAATACTCACATTATTTCCTGTTTTTACCTCTCCAATTCACAACAGACTATTCTAATGAAGCATAAAGTGCACTTTTTTCTGTTTAGTAATTCAAGTTCTTTTTTTTTCCCCCTGGATAATCTACAGTATCACTAGAGTGCCTCAATTATTGTTTGCTACCAACCAAAATAAAAATGTTGACATATATCACGCATTTGTTCTATAGTTGTGGAATAATGTCTTCAGACACCTTAACTGCACCAGTTTGTACTGTTTATCCCAACAGTCAGACAATTCTGCAGTAGGTATTTAAACAACTTACCTAATTCAGTCTAGTATGCAGTCCTACATAAATGTAATACGTTTTCCCTTATTTCGAAACTCCGTCGTGACAAAATAAAATGAAACAAAATGTAACAAAATATACACAGCACAACCACTGCTAATATTTTTTTTTAAATAAATTCATTAACCAAGAAGTGAAAGTAAACAAACATATGCTTCGGGTGATTTGAATAATTTGTACTTTTCAAGAGATGTTGATATTATTTACATTCACAAACGAAGTTTATCAGCTCGGCGTGTTGTGGACTAATAACTTCTTGCTGCGTTCTCTGATTATTGGATCGTTTTCCATTCACACTGTGGAACACGGGTTTCGGCACACTGCAACAACAAAACCAACAAAACAACGCTGCAGAATTTTCTAGTATATAATCTCTTCGAGAAGAAATATAAATAAACCTAATATTCATATGTATATCACTTGCTTTCCAATACATTCTACAGTGTTTTATTTCTATACAGCGTAGGACCCAAATTAGCGCACTACTAACTCCGATGAAAACAGTTGTCTCTAAAACACCTTGGCTACCTAACAACACTACTTCCCGTTTGGTTTTGCTATAAAATTTTAAAGGGGTAAATTATATGGACTTCTTGATGAATCTTCCCGTATTATATATCTGGACCTAGCATTACATAATAATTAAGTGTTTGATAACGATTGCTAAACAGGTCGTCGTAAACTTTGGCAAAACAAACAAATACAATATTCATCCAATTATTCACTTACTTCATAACTTGACCCTGATCGGAGTCCAAGGGCTTTTTCGTCTGGTCCCTCAGTGTTTCCAGCCTTTCTATGTTCTGTGAGTGTGAAAGTCCTGCAATAAAATATCATTATTTTCATGTATTCAGCTTGACGACAGGCAGGGAAGATCACATTATAGGCACCAGGACTTTCAATCGCATCGCTTATGAATCTTATCACGCACCTCGCCTCGTTTTAGCAACGATTTTACTTGGCCCTTTGGAGACAGTATACATTTTCTCTTCACTCTTCTTGCGCAAACTGCGATTTCTATAGCCCGTACACGATGCCGTGTATCGTTCATTTGGTGACCTTAGGAAGGAGAAGAGCCAATGAGAGTGCTCGATACGGAGAAAATCAAACAAGCAACTTCGGGTGACACATGAATAACAGATGCGCGGGCGTTTAAAAACATTGCAGTCGTAGTGCAGTTTTGCTTGTTCTCTTGTTAGACACAAAAGGAGGATGAAAACTACGAAACAGACCTTCTATAGTAACGTGTATAAAAGAATGATATAGATCCTATAAGATGCCCCTGGAAAAGTAATTACTCTTTTGGACATCAGAATAAGAGCGCATCGTTGTATTTCGCGTGTGCTAGGCTGCTTTTTTAGTCATACGAATTTGCCTATGGATGAAAATCATCCATATCAGAGTTTCTCTATTACAGTAAGCAGGCTCGATTGGTCAGATTTTTGTAAAACTCCCTTGTCCTGAAGCTGCCTGAATAACAAAACGACGTAGTCTGCACGTATACTATGACAACCCAGTGTCTGAACAACATTAATCACCCGTCACTTTTTTTAATTGACTTCTGAATACAGCAGACAATACATGATATGTTTACAAGGCTTATTAACACACTACCACGTTTGCCTCATTTACAAAAATTTAAATTGCATTTAAACAAATGTTCTCGTGAAATGCAGTTTCTAATCAGCATGAAAGTGAAATATGATGAACTAATTTGCTTCAAGAAGAAGCTGTAAGTACGGTATCATATGTTATGGTATGGTTTGGTTACAGGCAGAACATAAATGTCTGTATATATCTTGGCTTACTGTACTTGTTTAGTTTGATCATGCTTTGCATTTAACTGTAAATTTTAAGTATTATGGTACCCCTTAGGGAAACGGCAGCAAGAGACAGGATAGAATACCAGGTGCACTCAATGTGTATGCCCAGGCACCTCATTCATCATGCTGAAGAGGCTATTCTGGCAGCCATTGAAGGAACAGAATCCAATCAACTGCAGATTATGTTGCATGTTGGAACAAATGATGCCTGTCATCTGGGCTATCAGGTCATACTTGGGTCATTTCAGTAACTGGCAGTGAAGGCTGAGAAGACCAGTATTGCACTTGAAATTTCAAGGAATCTCACAATTTGCAGCATTGTCTCCAGAACTGATCATGGCTCTTTAGTTCTGAGTCGGCTGAAAGAACTGAACCAGAGTCTCCGAAGGTTCTGTGGCAGGATAGGCTGTGACTTCCAGCACTTTCGCAGTAGGATTGAGAATTATACGGTTCCTTTAAATCGGTCAGGTGTGCACTACACATCAGAGGCTGCTACTTGTTTAGCCAACTCTGCGTGGGGTGCACACAAGGGTTTTTTAGGTCTGATGGTACTCTGTCTAACCCAGATAACAATAGCTACTGCAAACTCAGAGGTATCAGTGTAAGATTGAAAGAAGTGTATAAGAGTATTAAAATCATAATGATTAAGTACCATAGCATTCACAACAAAGTGCCAGAGTTTGAAGCACTCCTGAAAAGCAGTGGAACTCGCATAATTCTAGGCACAGAAAGCTAATTGAAACCTGAAATTGATAGGAATGAGATTTTGGAGAAAATTTAAGTGTACATATAAACGGTAGGCAAATGGGAAATGGAGGTGGCATATTTGTTACAGTATATAAGAAACTCAGATCCACCGAGATAGAAATTGAAGCTGCATGTGAGATTGTTTTGGCAAGATTCAGCATCACGGGTAGGCAATAAATGATAATTGGATTCTTCTATCACCCAAAAGACTCATCTCCTGATATGACCATACACTTCATAGAAAGCCTGTTCACTTGTATGTTAGTTCCTCAATCATACTGTAATCATTAGAGGAGACCGTACCCATCCAACAATCAACTGGAAAAATTGCAGTTTTGTTAGTGGTGGGGGTGAAAAGATATCCTATGAAGCATTACTGAATGCCTTCTCTGAAAACTATCTAGAGCAGACAGTTCAGAACCCCACTCATGATGGAAATATATTGGCTGTGATGGCAAGAAACAGACCTGACCTCTTTCAGGATGTCCACATCGAAACTGGTATTGTTGACCGTGATGTGGTTGTGGCAACAATAATTACCAAAGTGCAAAGGATAACTTTAAAAAGGAAAAGATTCATATGTTCAGTGAACCAGATAAAAAATCAGTAGTGTCATATATCAATGAGGAATTTGAAACTTTTAGTACAGGACAGGAGCGTGCAGAGGAACTATGGCTCAAATTTAAAAGAATAATTGACCATGCGCTGGACAGATATGCATCCAGTAGAACAGCTCATAATGGGAATGACCTCTCACCCTTGCCCCCTCCCCCCCCCCCTCCCCCACTCCACTCAATGATATACAATCAGCAGAGGTGTCTAAAGAAACAGAGATTACTGCAAAATAATGTAAAACAAAGCATAGCCTTTAGGGTTAGAGAGATGTTGATTGAAACACATTTCACTGTCTAGAGAGCAATGTGTGAAGCCTTCTGTGACTTCTGTTGCAAACTATTGTCAAATGATCTTTCACAAAACCCAAAGAAATTCTGGTCATACATAAAGGCATTAAAGTTAGTGTACAGTCCCTAGCAAATGAAACAGGAACTGAAATTTTCTGATAGCGAAGCAAATGCTGAACTCTGTTTTCAAATGTTCTTTTACAAAGAAAAACCAGGAGAATTGCCCCAATTTAATCCTCATACCACTGAAAAGATGACTGACATAAATATTAGTGTCAGTGGAGTTGAGAAACAGCTGAAATCATTAAAACTGACAAAGCTCCAGTGCCCAGAGAAATTCCTATCAGGTTCTATACTGAATTTTTGGCTGAGTTAGCTCATCTTTTAACTATAATCCATCATAGATCCTTCAAATATAAAACTGTTCCCATTTCTTGAAAACAAGCACACGTCACACCCATCTACAAGGAGAGTAGTAGAAATGATCCACAAAACTACTGTTCCATATCCTTGACATCATTTTGTTGCAGATTCTTAGAGCATATTTTGAACTCAAACATAATGAGGTATCTCAAACAGAATGACCTCATCCATGCCAACCACCATAGAGTCAAAAAATATCAATCATGTGAATCCCAACTCAGTCTTTTCTCACATGACATATTGAAAGCTTTGAATGAAGGCAACCAGGTAGATGCAGTATTTCTTGATTTCCAGAAGGCATTTGATTGAGTACCGAACCTATGCTTACTGTCAAAAGTATGACCATATGGGGTATGAAGTGAAATTTGTGGCTGTATGAGAACTTTTTGGTAGGGAGGACGCAGCACATTATCTTGGAAGGAGAGTCACCATTAGATGTAGAAGTAACTTCAGGAGTCCCCAGAAAAATGTGCTGGGATGCTTGCTGTTCATATTGTATATTAATGACCTTATATGCAATATTAATAGTAACCTCAGGCTTTTTATAGATGATGCAGTTGTCTATAATGAAGTACTATCTAAAAGAAGCTGCATAAATATTCAGTCAGATCTTGGTAAGATTTCAAAGAGTTGCAAAGATTAGCAACTTGCTGTAAATGTTCAAAAATGTAAAACTGTGCACTTCACAAAACAAAAAACAGAAAAACATAGTATCCTATGACTATAGTCTCAAAGAGTGACTGTTGGAATCAGCCAACTCGTACAAATACCTAAGTGTAACACTTTGTATGGGTGTGAAATGTAATGATCACATAGGCTCACTTGTGGGTAAAGTGGGTGGTAGAGTTCAATTTGTTGATAGAATACTGGGGCAGTCAATCTACAAAGGAGATTGTTGACAAATTACTCCCACAACTGGCCACAATTAGGTGTGGGAACAATGCTGCAAATTACGAACTTCATTGAAATTCCTGTCCAAGACTGGTCCTGCCAACCTTCTGTGCCAGTTGCTGGAATGACCCAAGAATGACCTTGGGGCCCAGATAACAGATATAATTTGTTCCAATGTGCACCACAATCTGCAACTGGTTGCAATCTGTTCCCTCAATGGCTGCCGGAAAAGCCTCTTCAGCACACTGAATGAGATCCCCAGGCATACATACTGACTGCAACATGTGTCCTTTCCTGTCCCTTGTTGCCATTTCCCTAAGGGGTACCATCATTCACAGTAAGTATGAACTGCCAATGATTAATACACCATACTCTTTTGCGTTTGCCTCCTCCTGACACTGGACGAAACAATTTTCCCCACAAAAGATGAAGTGAGTCCCAATGTTTCAGATTCAGTTTCAGTGAATGACAGCACCTCAAACTCATTGGTGACGAATTGGTACAAGATCCTGAGTCCTCCCTGGTTCCCATCCTCTCTGTACAGGGCACCTAGATGTACCATTCATAGTCAGGTGGATGGGTAATGATAGATCCTGTACTTTCTGCAGGGGAGACAAGATCCAGGGGCTTGAATTACTGTGCTTAGGCCAATCCTCCACACCATAAGACAAGCTAACAAACAACACAGTGGCACATAACATCAACAGGTCCCCATGCCCGTGATGTATAGAGAAGCTGGCCACAAGCTGAGGCAAATTAATGCTGTTAATAAAAGGCACTAAGTAAGTGAGGGCCAAAGAAGCAGTTTAACAATTATAAATAAAGCCCATACAAGAACATACCAAAGAGTAGCAAATTATCTTTAATTCTCATAACAAAGATGTCTATTGAAGAAAAGAGAATATGACAATTAAAGGCAACTTCAAGCTTTAATCAATGGGCTAGTCACAACTACAATCAGAGGCTCAGCAACATTTGCAGTTGACAACTGCCAGGCCACCTAACCATTTGTTCGCATATATTACAATCATGCAGGAAGGAATGTGCTTACCTCTACGGAACTGGAACTAAACAGGTTCTCATGCCCTTTAGCTGCTTACACAACACTTTAAGCAAGTAAAACTATATCACAATTTTCATACAAGGTTTAAATCCACCCCCCCCCCCCCCCCCCACAAATAAAAAAATAAAAGGGCAACTGCTAAAATAAACAGCAGCAGAAAATACAACTAGTAAATTTAACTGACTTTAGACTCAGGTGTTTGTATGGCTAATTAAACATTTCAGTTCAATCAGAATTTCACTTAGCTATCCATAAGAAAATTCTGTCGCAGCTACACCAAAAAAATGGTTAAAGAATACTAAAGGGCTAAACTTCAATAAACAACACTCTTATTTTAAAAAAGGTGGCCACCAGCATTTGAATAAAACAGGGCAACTTTCAAAGTAATGGCCAATACAATAAAAGGATACATAACAGGACATGTTTCGAGGCATCAAGGGATCATAAATTTAGCATTGGAGGGCAGCGTAGAGGGTAAAAATCGTAGATGGAGACCAAGACATGAATACACTAAGCAGATTCAGAAGGATGTAGGTTGCAGTAGGTACTGGGAGGTGAAGAAGCTTGCACAGGATAGAGTAGCATGGAGAGCTGCATCAAACCAGTCTCAGGACTGAAGACAACACACACACACACACACACACACACACACACACACACACACACACACACACACACACAAAACACACACACACAACATTATTTAAATAACTGCCTTCAGCCACTTAGTTGGACTTCAGCAGCCAAATTACAAGTGCAATAAATAATGTGGAAAACCATCTTCAGAGAGGAACTGAAAGGCACAAAGACACAATTAATAAAAGAAATGCCAATAAATAAAAAAAGGGGGCTCAATCAGTAATCACATTAAGGTCAGCTAATCAGGAAGCCACCAAGACCAGGCAAAGCCAGAAGCTCTCATTGTACGACCGCTGTGGATGAAAGGTGCAAAAGGTGAAGCCAATTTGAACATTGTCAGTGCAGCATTAAATATCCAGTCACACACAGTTTTGAATCACCCGAGTCACAAAGCAATGGACGTGATGATGAATAGAATTCATACAATGTGATTCCATGTCCCCATAAATTTTTAGCAGGCAAGAAACACTAAGGCCATGACCAAAACAAGCATCTGAGAAATATAGCTACCACTGGTAGCCCAGGCCACTGGTCATCCTGGTCCTTCGTACCCAGCTGTTCACTTGCCCTCAACCTACTGGCTTCCTGTGCATTCTGCCACTGCCTCCTCGATGCACCACCAGAGATGTTGCTTCACAAGGAGAATCAATACACAGAGGGAAATGTGGCACAATAGACACTTACGACTATGGTAGGCAGGGAAGAATCGATAAGCAGCCATTGCCATGGCTCATGGCTCAAGAGAAAACAATGAAAACAAAAATTATTCTAGCTAACAAATATAGAGTCAGAAATGGCCTCACTAAAATACCAGCCATTAATTCACTGTCACAAAAGTAAGTAAGTGTCTTAATGACAAGATCCAAGTAATAGGTGCATTTTGTAACCTCACAGAAGTCTTAGATGTATGGTGAACCAGAAATTACTTGTTGTTGTTCTTGTATTTATTGGTCCTGTTGTCTACAAAGCAGCGTATAGCATAAGACATTGGACAAGTCAAGTTATAAATAAACAGCTGAAATTAATTTCTACACATACATATTTAAGGTTACAATAATACACTTTGTACTTAAGTATTTATGTAACACAGTTCATAAATTTAAATATTCTTCAATTGAGTAAAAAGAGTGATGCTGTAAATATGACTTTAGAGATTTTCCAAAGGTATTGACCTTGGTAATAGATTTTATGTTTTCAGGAAATTTGTTATAAAGCTTAATTCCCATGTGAAAATTACCGTTTTGGCACAGAGCTGTGTTGATTTGAGGTATATGTAAGTTTCTGTTTTGTCTGGTAAACTGATCACGTATATCACCTTTTTTATTTATTTATTTATTTTTTCAGTCTGCCGTCCTTACCTATTACATTTGTTTTAAAGAATAAAAGGGGTTTCCATAATGTATACACAGGGTAAAGGAGGAATACCAGATTTCTTAAACAGAGGTTTACAAGAGTCTCTAGGCTTCCACCTAAACATGATTCTAATGGCCCATTTTTGTAGTTTACAAGTGCTATTAGCTGTTTTAGAAATTCCCCAGAACGTGACCCCATAACTAAGACGAGAATGAAAGTAGGCATGATATGCATTTATTATTGTTTTCTCACAACAGCATAATTTTAATGAGCAAAGAAGGTGACATGTTTTGCTCAGTTCTGCATTGCGATATTCAATATGCTTATTTCATCTGATGTTGAGGTGCAGCCAAAGTCCTAAGAATTTGGTTTCAGTACCTTTACCAATTGATACCTCATTGATAGAGACTGATGGGATAAACATGCCCTTGTTAGGTGCATTGTGAAATTTTAGTGCAATGGTGATTTTTTTTAAACTAAAAACTGTTTATTCTGTGCCCAGCTGCTAAGTTGTTTCGTGACCACATTCACTGTCTGCTGCAACTGTTCATTGTTGTCTCCTTTTAATAGAATTGTGGTGTCATCTGCAAATATGATTTTTTTTATGTGCATCAACATTCAAGTTTAGATCATTTATCTAGAGAAAGAACAGAAGGGGTCCTATTACTGATCCTTGGGGTATACCACATTTAATTTCGTTTAGAGTCAGATAAGTATTTGGATACAGTTTTTTGTTCAATATTTTTGTGCTTGATGCATACTGTCTGCTTACGATTAGTCAGGAAGGAACTGATCCATTTATTGGACAGACCTCAAATACCATATCTTTCAAGTTTGATAGCAGAATTTTATGATAAAGTTCGATATAGTGGGAATTAGTGAAGTTTGGTGGCAGGAAAGAAGGGAAAGCAGAAAGGTCGAAGGAGTAGATGGAGGGTCTATACAGGAGCAATGTTCTTGAGGACAATATTATGGAAATGGAAGAGGACGTAGATGAAGATGAAATGAGAGATATGATACTGCATGAAGAGTTTTTACAGAGCACTGAAAGACCTAAGTCGAAACAAGGCCCCAGGAGTAGACAACATTCCATTAGAACTACTGACAGCTTGGGAGAGACAGTCCTGACAAAACTCTACCATCTGGTGAGCAAGATGTATGAGACAGGCGAAATTACCTCAGACTTCAAGAAGACTATAATAATTCCAATCCCAAAGAAAGCAGGTGTTGACAGATGTGAAAATTACCGAACTATCAGTTTAATAAGTCACAGCTGCAAAATACTAATGCCAATTCTTTACAGATGAATGAAAAAACTGGTAGAAGCCAACTTCGGGGAAGAGCAGTTTGGATTCTGTAAAAATGTGGGAACACGTGAGGCAATACTGACCCTACAACTTATCTTAAAAGAAAGATTAAGGAAAGGCAAACCTACATTTGTAGCATTTGTAGAGTTAGAGAAAGCTTTTGACAATGTAGACTGGAATACTCTCTTTCAAATTCTGAAGGTGGCAGGGGTAAAATACAGGGAGCGAAAGGCTATTTACAATTTGTACAGAAACCAGATGGCAGTTATAAGAGTCGAGGGACATGAAAGGGAAGCAGTGCTATTCAATCTGTATATTGAGCAAGCAGTAAAGGAAACAAATTAAAAATCAGAGTAGGAATTAAAATCCATGGAGAAGAAATAAAAACTTTGAGGTTCGCCGATGACATTGTAATTCTGTCAGAGACAGAAAAGGACTTGGAAGAGCAGTTGAACGGAATGGGCAGTGTCTTGAAAGGAGGTATAAGATGAACATCAACAAAAGCAAAACAAGGATAATGGAATGTAGTCAAATTAAGTCAGGTGATGCCGAGTGAATTAGATTAGGAAATGAGACACTTAAAGTAGTAAAGGAGTTTTCCTATTTGGGGAGCAAAATAACTGATGATGGTCGAAGTAGAGAGGATATAAAATGTAGACTGGTAATGGCAAGGAAAGCGTTTCTGAAGAAGAGAAATTTGTTAACATCGAGTATTAATTTAAGTGACAGGAAGTTGTCTCTGACAGTATTTGTATGGAGTGTAGCCATGTATGGAAGTGAAACATGGATGTTAAATAGTTTAGACAAGAAGAGAATAGAAGCTTTCGAAATGTGGTGCTGCAGAAGAATGCTGAAGATTAAATGGGTAGATCACATAACTAATGAGGAGGTATTGAATGGAATTGGGGAGAAGAGGAGTTTGTGGCACAACTTGACTAGAGGAAAGGATCGGTTGGTAGGACATGTTCTGAGGCATCGAGGGATCACCAATTTAGTACTGGAGGGCAGCGTGTAGGGTAAAAATTGTAGAGGGAGACCAAGAGATGGAGGGTGCAGTAGGTACTGGGAGATGAAGAAGCTTGCACAGGATAGAGTAGCATGGAGAGCTGCATCAAACCAGTCTCAGGACTGAAGACCATTACAACAACATGACAAAAGCTTTTGACAAGTCAATAAATACTCCTATTCATTCCTGTTTTATATCCATCAGGTTTAAGATGGAATTGATGCACTCATAAATAGCTGTTTTTTATTTATAAATGTTGTAAGTTTGTCATAGATAACTTTTTATAATACTTTAGAGATGCAGGAGGAAATTGTGATGGATCTGTAGTTATTTACATTATCTTTATCACCATTGCAAAAAAATGGTTAAAATGGCTCTGAGCACTATGGGATTCGACTGCTGTGGTCATCAGTCCCCTAGAACTTAGAACTACTTAAACCTAACTAACCTAAGGACATCACACACACCCATGCCCAAGGCAGGATTCGAACCTGCGACCGTAGCAGCAGCGCGGCTCCGGACTGGAGGGCCTAGAACCGCACGGCCACCACAACCGGCTTTACCATTGCAAACTGGCTATCTATTGTTTCCTGGGAAAATCACTGGGCTGACTATTCTCTTACTTAAAATGTAGAAAGCAGAGATTAGTTCTGCAAACTGATCAGATAATTCAGTAACTTTGGTTTGTGGTGGAACCAAGGAACAAATACTCAGTCAAGTCAAACTATCACTTAATGAACTTTATGCTTGTATTAAAGGTAACAATCTTGAATTAAACTTAAGTAACACTAAGATTGTACATTTCATGACTAGCAAAACTACAGAACACACGTCAGACATAAAGTATGAAGACACAGATCTCATAACTATGACCTGTCTAAACTTCTTGGTGTTGCAAATAAAATTTTGATGTGGACAAATCATGTTGATGTTATGGTAGAAAAAGGTAAACAGTTTTATTTATGCTTTTAAACAATGTAATTGAAGTTAAAAGACGGTAGATAAAATATATTTCACATCAGTTGTCAGATACGGAATAATCTTCTGGGATCAGAAAAGAATATGCTGAGAGTGTATTCCATAAAGGAACTGGTACAAAGAACAGTAAACATATAAACCTTTATTTAAAAGCCTTGCTTTAATTAGAGTCCTTTGTAGCTGTATATATGAAACACTCAATTTTTTAAGTCAGAACCCTCAGCTTTTCTTGGTACATATCTTTGAAATGCAAGGAGACCTTTGAGCCTGAAAACCACGACAGTAAAAACAAAAATACCACATGTGTGATTGTAGACTTTGCATTTGTATACTGCTGATGAAAAGCTGTCGGGTTTCCAACTGGAGGGTAATGTTGATATAGCTTGACACTTCAACAAATGCCATACTCATCTTCTATTCAGAGTATCTCAGCATTTTGCCAGAAGATATTGAGTATGACACTCACCAAGATGTTGCAGTGCTCATCACTTCAGCAGAACACAAAGAATATGACACATGTTGAAATGTTGTGGTACCTCAACACTGCCACTTGACTGAAAATCTGAGAGTTATTCATTAAAAGTACCACATATTGAAAGAATGGAATAAGGCAAATATTTTAACATATTTTCAATGACAAATCAATAGAAAATATGTAATGTATACATACTGATGTGCACAAGATGCAGGTAATTCAACAAGTGAATCTTAACAAGAACTGAAACATGAACAAAATATAATATTGTTGTTGTTGTGGTCTTCAGTCCTGAGACTGGTTTGATGCAGCTCTCCATGCTACTCTATCCTGTGCAAGCTTCTTCATCTCCCAGTACCTACTGCAACCTACATCCTTCTGAATCTGCTTAGTGTATTCATTGCTTGGTCTCCCTCTACGATTTTTACCCTCCACACTGCCTTCCAATACTAAATTGGTGATCCCTTGATGCCTCAGAACATGTCCTACCAACCGATCCCTTCTTTTGGTCAAGTTGTGCCACAAACTTCTCCCCAATCCTATTTAATACTTTCTCATTAGTTATGTGATCTACCCATCTAATCTTCAGCATTCTTCTGTAACACCACATTTTAAAGCTTCTATTCTCTTCTTGTCCAAACTATTTATCATCCATTTTTCACTTCCATACATGGCTACACTCCATACAAATACTTTCACTGTTTCAACAACAGATATAAAAAGAATACTTTCTAGCATTTAGACAAAAGATTACAATTATAACACAGTGGGTGGTATAGGTGTAGCTCCTACAACAGGGCTAAATTAGAACTGACAGAAGTACAGATGGACCCAAAGATGAAGAAAAAGTTATTGAATTCATACTATGTTTTAAAGTAGTTTGAACTGATCTCTGTAATATCCTGTCCCTGAGACAGATAAACTGTTTTAATGTATGTTGAAATGTAATTTAGGACATTAAATTTCACACAAAACTGAAATATTGGTCAGTACACAGATATTCATATTCGAGCCCTGGCGACATGAATGTGGCATTTGCGATGCACTTAAGGAACTGAATTTGGGTGAAAAGAAATACTACTTGCATATCATGATGGTATACTTATAGTGAGGAAGTATGTTACCTGACACAAAGATGAAGGGAGAATGATAAAAATAAAATGACTGTATGGCATTATAGGCCAGAAGAACTCATTTGTGGCTGTTTTGCCACCTGGTGCAAGTCTTTCTATTTTATGCCACTTTGGCAATTTGCACATTGATGAAGATGATATGAAATGATTAGCACAACACAAACACCTTGCCTCAAGTGAAGAAAATCTTCAACCCATTCAACCCAGCCAGCTGTTGAACCTGGGACCCTGTGAGCTAAAGGCAGCAATGCTAATCAAGTAATATTGGATAAATCTCACTTTGTGGTGCAAGTAAACAGTGCCCACTCAACAATGGAATGTATTTTTCACTCTTTCAGTTCATACATGAGCCAAATGCATCAGTAGGATGGCCGGCCGGAGTGGCCGAGCGGTTCTAGGTGCTACAGTCTGGAACCGTGCGACTTCTACGGAAGCAGGTTCGAATCCTGCCTTGAGCATGGATGTGTATGATGTCCTTAGGTTAGTTAGGTTTAAGTAGTTCTAAGTTATAGGGGACAGATGACCTGAGAAGTTAAGTCCCATGGTGCTCAGAGCCATTTGAGCCATCAGTAGGATGGAGTCATTAAGAAACAGAAAGAAAAATATATACCTTTAAGAAATTCACTGTGCAGACTCATATGTTTTGCAACAATTATTGGAGCCTTCTCTTTATTCTTGTTCCCACCAGGTAGCGTGTAAAGCAGGTGACATTACAGTTGCAGATGTCAGGGTTCTGCTGGAGGATAATACAGACATTTGGTACAAGAAAGGCTTTGATGATGATCAACAGTCCCATAACAGAGAAAGGTAATTCAAATGACACCTACACCCCTGTGTAAGGATTTGCTCAAAGTCATAGATAAAATTTTACAGTCTACAATTTTGAAACAATTTATAATCAAGAAATTCTACATGTCTGTGATCTTGTAAGCTCTGAGTATGTGACCGTTAGGATGTAGCAACATCAAGAGTTCACTTGAATTAATATGTTATGAGTTTAACTGTTTTTTAAAAAAAATTTAATTTTCCTTCTGAAATTGTGCAAAGTGTTAAAAAGAGAGATTAGTATTTGAGCCATGACATCATCAATATTGTAAGATAATATGAAATTTGTCATAAATAGTATATTTATTTTTCAAATGAACAGCTTAGTTCATGGAATCAAATTAATACTAAGCACAGGAATGGACTATAGAAAGATTTAAAATCACTTGTTATAGGCCAGAAAGATACCCATTAGAAACACAAGTCTTCAATGACTTGCCAGCAACCAGAAAAAGTTTAGACACCAATAAAATACAGTTTAACAGGAAGCAACAGAAATTGTTAATAGCCAACTGGAAACAGTTTCAAATCTTACTCACAAAGATTGTGTTACAGTGCTAAATGGTTGTGGAAATCAGATGTTATGGAGACCTACATTGTATGATACTGATATGTGGGTACACTGATGGTTTCTGCTACAAAATTGGTCAGTGACGTAGAAGCAGTCGACCATCAACAATTTCTGTTGTTTCCAGTTAAACTGTACTTACAACATTGTTGCTTCCTCCCATTCCTGATGCAGTTGTGAATGGAACATATAAAAAATAACATCTTCTGTGGATACACATACATTTAAGAGGATGTAATATGTTGTATGACTTTTCTAGGAACACGAGTTCCCAAAATTTTAACAGTAAACTACAATATGATGCACAATACATCACTTAGAGGATGAGCATAACCTTGATGCTTCCATGCTTACTCTACAAACCTCTAATGGAATATGCTACTCTTCCTCAGATAATCTCTATTTCCTCTGTCAGCCTTACCTGGTCGCACTTTTCTAGGAACACGAGTTCCCAGAATTTTAACAGTAAACTACAATATGATGCACAATACATCACTTAGAGGATGAGCATCACCTTGATGCTTCCATGCTTACTAAACAAACCTCTAATGGAATATGCTACTCTTCCTCAGATAATATGTATTTCCTCTGTCAGCCTTACCTGGTCCCACTGACTGAGAAACGAGAGTGGTGTATTGGCCGAATAAAGATTTTGTAAGCGACCTTCTTCATGGGTGTACTACACACTCTGAGGATTAATCCAGTGAATCTCAGCAGACAAAAATTACCAATATAATACCTAATAGCAAACAAAAAACTCTAAAAAGAATTATTTATTGTATTCTGCATAGTCATGTTTTGGTTTTCCATATTTTCATATCATTTTGCTTAAGGTTGGTTTGTGGGTTTGAAGGACCAGACTGCTACTGTCATTGGTCCCATTTTGCTTAAGTATAAAATGATAGTGTCAGTATATATTTTCCATTGCTAACGTATTCGGTTGTATGACTGGAGAAGCACTCGTGCATTTATTTTCAGACAATCATCATTACATTACATTGCATTAACACTTGCTCCATGGATCATGAGTTTGACACTTCACAAGGAAGTGGAATGTCTCAGTTTAACATAAAATTTCTTTACAAAATATAGTCTTTTAATTTGTTTTTAAACCTATCAGACTTTTAATGCTATCTGGTAAATGGCGAAAGACTTTTGTGGCAGCATAATCCACCCCTTTTTTCGCCAAAGACAGATCTAACCCAGACTAGTGTTGATCATGATTTCTTCTAGTGTTGTAGCTATTCACTTTGCTATTATTTTGAATTGGGGTGGGTTATCAATAACAAGTTTCATAAATGATTATATGTATTGTGAAGGTAGAGTGAATATCCCTAGTTCCTTAAATAAATGTGTGCAAGGTGATCCTGGGTGGGATATTCATCCTTAGCAACAGACTTCTGTTTGTAGTTTATATTTATGAATGGTGTTGTGCTGTTTGCTGTGCAGAACTGTATGTACTGTGTTTTCTCAAAATTTAGTGAGAGTCCTTTTGCAGAGAACCACTTAATAATTTTCTGAAATACATTGTTTACAATTTCCTTAGCTTATTCTTGCTTGCTGTGTGTGTTTGCTATACTTGTATCATCAGCAAAAAGAACTAGCTTTGACTCTTCATGAATATAGAGTGGCAAGTCATTAATATATAACAAGAACAATGAGGGGCTAAGACTGAACCCTGTGGGGCACCACCATTCTTGATACTTCTCCAGTTACAGGACTCTGTTGAAAGTTGCAGACTAACTGTACAACCTTCAGCATTGTTCCAGTAAAATATGACTTAAACTATTTGTGCACTGTCCGACTCATAAAACAATACTTAATCTTATTTAGAAAATTTTTATGTTCTTTGAGAGAGCACAAAAAATCCCAATAGATGATGTTTGGTTATTTAGAGCATTTAATATTTGATCAGTGAAAGCATATATAGCATTTTCTGTTGAAAAGCATTTCTGAAAACCATACTGAAATTTTGTTAGTACTTCTTTTTACAAATATGTGAAGATGCTCTTGAATACAATACTTTGTCAAGAATTTTGGATAAAAGTATCAGAAATGAGATTGGGCAATAGTTGTTAGCATCAGACCTACCCCACTTTTATGTAATGGTTTAACAATAGCATATTTCAGTCTATCTGGAAAAAATGCTATGTTTCAGTGAGCTGTTATATATGTGACTGAGAATCCTACTCATCTGTTGGGAACAGGACTTTAACCCTCTGTTGGCAATGCCATCATTTCCCTGCGAGCTTTTACCTTTGAGTGAAGTTATTACTTTCCTAATTTCAGTAGAAGTGGTGGGTTGAATTTCAATTTTATCAAGTTGAATAATTATTTCCTCTTCCACACATAGCCTTGCATTTTCTAATAAACAGCTGCAGCCCATTTTTTCTACAACACTTAAAAATGATTATTAAAAATATTTTATACTTCTGACTTTTTATCAACAAACTTTTCATTGAGTTTTATGGAAATACAATCTTCCTGTGCTCTTGGTTACCCTGTTTCTCTTTTAACAATATTCCAAATTGTTTTAATTTTGTTATCATAGGTATTAATCTCAGACATAATGCAACTACTCCCGAACTTTTTAAAAACTTTTTAAAAACTTTTCTTAATACATTGCAGTAGTTTTTATAATGTTTGACTGTTTCTGGATCATTACTCCTTTTAGCTATAAGATACACTTCCCTTTTCTGTTTACAATATATTTTTTTTTCCTTTTAGTAAGCCACAGCTTTTTAGAAGGTTTCTTACAATTGTGTTCCACTGTTTTCTTAGGGAATCTGTTCTCAAATATACTCACCAAGGTGTCATGAAAATAGGTTACATTTTAAATTAGCATCAAGTTCCCTGTACCAGTCTAACTGTTGCAGGCTTTCCCTAAAGTTTCCAACTGTTAGACCATTAATTGAATAAGCTGTTTTGGAGAACTGTTTTGCATTACTGGACAGAACTATGTCATATACTGTAACTACCTTTGCATAATGATAAAAAAATCAGTTTTATTTGATGAAATTTATTTTGGTCTACAAAAACATTAACTATCAATGTGCTGTTTTCCTATACTACCTGGGTAGAAAACTCAATAATTTATGTCAAATTGCGGAACTAAGTAATACTTGAAGGTCATTCTTTCTATCAGGTGCTTTCAGAAAATCTATGTTGAAATCCCCACAAACAATCATTTACTTCCCTCTGTATGACAAACAACACAACAAAGAATCCAAGTTTTTCAGAAATAGCTGAAATTTTCTGAATGGGATCCTCTACACAGTAACAATTACAAAAGTACCATTAATCAAACAATGGAAAATACAGAATGGAATGTAACAAAATTTATGAAAAGTACCATTATTTAGTTTGATGTCACTGGTTACACACTTCTATATCTTGCTCTACACAATTTTTTTTAGTTTCTAAACTTTTCACTCTATTATAAATTGTGACATATATGAGAACTCCTCCTCTCTCCTTGGTGTTTCTACTTACATGTGCTGGAAACTTATAAATATCTATGTTTACTTGTCCTGTATCATGTTCAGACAGGCATAGTACATCTATTCCAGCCTCAGGTTCTAAATCTTCTAATTAAATGAGAAGCTCATCCACTTTGCTTTTTAGTTTCCTAATGTTCTGATACAATATACTGACATTATTTTTCACTCTACTTCTATGAAAATAATGCAATATACTAACATTTTTGAGAATCTTGTGATATTTTAGCTTTCCTATTATCTGTCTGAGCTTCTCATTAAGTTTAATTTCATTCAATGTTGAATTCCCCCCTTAAAGATTTTGCTATCATCCAGGCCAATTCACCCTTTCCTTTCCTGTTGGAATGCAGGTCATGTGTTGTGAAATCCCATCTACCAATAGTATCAACAGGAACCAAACCCAGGTCTGATACAGTAGCCACCTGAAGCAGCTCATCTAATTCCATACTGATTCTCCCAGCACAGCTGTTCAATTGGAGTCAATCACACTGCATGTAAGTAGAAACCAAGCTAACCTTCATAAGGCAGCACCCAAAAAATGTATAGGCATTACAGCCTTTTCTATAGAATGTAGCCATGGTAATGGAAAGAGCACCATGCGAGACACAAAATTTGGCAGTGTGAAGCAAATTTTCTCAGTTTATCAAGTCATTTCAGCTCCCAAAATTTTACACACAAACATGTAGTCAGAGATGTTCAAATGCTTCTTAGAGCAGTAACTGTAAAAGTCTCAATTGCACAATTTTAAGGAATAGTTCCAGAGAAAAGTCTAACCTATGCCCACTTTTGTAAAACTGTGTGCATAAAGGGTTTTGTCAGTGCAGTGGTGATACATGAAGAGTGAAAATATAAAATGTTATAAGTACCAAATCTTGTATTTATTAAAAAAACAGCATATCTCTTTTTGCACATAACTTACATGTACCTGAGAAATTGAGAAGGTATTCTGATAAGCTAGAATTATGTCACCCACCTCATCACTGCAAAATATAATGAGACAAAATAGAAAATAAATAATTTACTAAGAATGTTCTAGGAATCAGAGAACTGACTGGTTCTACATGCCAACAACATATTTTTGATTTCAAATTTCATTAATATTGAAGCACTACATTATATTTGTGATGGTATAAGTGCAGAAATATAGCAATGAAGCAGCAGAACTGTAGTCAACAAAAATCATTTCACATAGTTTTCAAATTTTGGAGTTCTAGAGGAAAGTACTGCTTGGCGCAAACACCATGTGTCATTGAGTAACAAATGTTTGAAATATTTTCTATATGATTTGGCACTTGGAACAAGTTTAGGAACATGCATCAGAAAAACAAGAACACAGCACCGCTGGAAACACATTTTGTAAAAAAATGGCTTTTCAAATGTTTGACATTACCACAGTAGCTCACCTCTTACTAGTCTTACTGCCACAGTGAATGTGAGTTGGGCCACTAAAGCAAGTGTAGTGTGCACCAACATTCAGATGGTGCATGTGCAATTACCTGAGTTGGACTGTGTGAGCAGCCCAGTCACCAATTACCCTCACCTGGTCCACAGTGCTTGCACAACCCTACACCAGTTATACTTGACGGGGACAGCATCTTTATAAGTAGATGCACAAGCCTGCAGGTCCCCAGTTGTTAAAGGTTTCGAGATGTGTAACCACCTTCACTTTTGTTTGATGGTTGTCACTCAGTGTATCTGTCTACACTGTACTACTACTATTGTCACTCTGTGACCCAATAAACCATATCTCTTTTATGGATACATATTTTCTTATGGTCCTAGTCAGGACACAAATGGCCACAAGCAAGGACTGAATTTTTGTGTGCTTTGAATTCTGTCATTTTTATCCCATTTGGCTCTTATATGGAGACTTTACTCAAGTCACCACACCAGTTTTCATCCCCCATCTTCTCCCCCTCACCAAATTCGCTGGCCCCGTCCACCACCCCCCACCTCGCATGCGTTAACAAGGAGATTTTTTTATTATTATTATTATTATTTTTAAATCATGGATACCCCCTCATATGTATCATTTACTGTGCTAGTTATCTCCTCTGCAAGAACCAGCATCTTTCTGTTTTGACAATATATGTAATTTGCTGTCCTCCTTTCATTGAAAGTGAATGAATGTGGCACTGAAAGTGTTGAATTACACCAAAGTTGCAAGCAGCTACAGCTGTTATATTGAGCTGGGGCAGCTGAGCTTCATGGTCTCCACCATCTTTGTCAGTTCTCAACATGCCTAAATCTCAGGAGTCTTACACAAACACTGTGGTCAGAGACATGATCATTACATCTACATCTACATCTACATCCGTACTCCGCAAGCCACCTGACGGTATGTGGCGGAGGGTACCATGAGTACCTCTATCGGTTCTCCCTTCTATTCCAGTCTTGTATTGTACGTGGAAAGAAGGATTGTCGGTATGCTTCTGTGTGGGCTCTAATCTCTCTGATTTTATCCTCATGGTCTCTTCGCGAGATATACGTAGGAGGGAGCAATATACTGCTTGACTCTTCGGTGAAGGTATGTTCTCGAAACTTCAACAAAAGCCCGTACCGAGCTACTGAGTGTCTCTCCTGCAGAGTCTTCCACTGGAGTTTATCTATCATCTCCGTAACGCTTTCGGAATTACTAAATGATCCTGTAACGAAGCGCGCTGCTCTCCGTTGGATCTTCTCTATCTCTTCTATCAACCCTACCTGGTGCGGATCCCACACTGCTGAGCAGTATTCAAGCATTGGGCAAACAAGCGTACTGTAACCTACTTCCTTTGTTGTCGGATTGCATTTCCTTAGGATTCTTCCAATGAATCTCAGTCTGGCATCTGCTTTACCGACGATCAACTTTATATGATCATTCCATTTTAAATCACTCCTAATGCGTACTCCCAGATAATTAATGGAATTAACTGCTTCCAGTTGCTAACCTGCTATTTTGTAGCTAAATGATAAGGGACCTATCTTTCTATGTATTCGCATCACATTACACTTCGCTACATTGAGATTCAATTGCCATTCCGTGCACCATGCGTCAATTCGCTGCAGATCCTCCTGCATTTCAGTACAATTTTCCATTGTTGCAACCTCTCGATACACCACAGCATCATCTGCAAAAAGCCTCAGTGAACTTCCGATGTCATCCACCAGGTCATTTATGTATATTGTGAATAGCAACGGTCCTATGACACTCCCCTGCGGCACACCTGAAATCACTCTTACTTCAGAAGACTTCTCTCCATTGAGAATGACGTGCTGCGTTCTGTTATCTAGGAACTCCTCAATCCAATCACACAATTGATCTGATAGTCCGTATGCTCTTACTTTTTCATTAAACGACTGTGGGGAACTGTGTCAAACGCCTTGCGGAAGTCAAGAAACATGGCATCTACCTGTGAACCCGTGTCTAAGGCCCTCTGAGTCTCGTGGACGAATAGCGCGAGCTGGGTTTCACACGATCGTCTTTTTCAAAACCCATGCTGATTCCTACAGAGTAGATTTCTAGTCTCCAGAAAAGACATTATACTCGAACATAATACGTGTTCCAAAATTCTACAACATTAATTTGTTTCCAGGTGAGAAGATGTGTCAATGTGCCCTTTAGTTTGAGAAACCTATGTTGGAAGAAGTTCTGAAAATTGCACAGTTGTGTTAGGTCTCTCACACAGCAGGCCATCAATCAGAGCCTTGCAGTAAGGTCACTGTTGTTGATGGTGTGCAGGCCCAGTGAATGAAGCCATGCATGCTTGGAAAAGAGAAGGTTCCGAAGTACAAACAAACTAACCTGACTGATGGGGACAGGCATATTGTCAGCAGTAGAAACAGTCAACACCACTTTATTCATACCCCTCTTGTTTCACACAACACAGGCAGGTGACCTGACTCAGGCAGTGAGCCTAGTGCAAAAAAAAAAAAAAAAAAAAAAAAAAAAAGGATCACTTGGCAGCAGTATGTTGATCTCTGCTCCAGCCCCCTCCCCCTGCCATTCAACTAGTAGTCTTTGCAGGACACAATGGACATTGATGTTCATATTGTTTTGTTGTTGTGTTCACTGTTGTCTGCAGTCCAGAACAAACCTTACATTGAAGTATGAGTGATGGATTAGCCACTAATCCTGTAAGTTAACCCTGACACTTTCTTGTCACTGCCCAAGTCACAGGCATAAGCCAGGCTTGGCCCCCATGAATGGCACACATTGGGCATCCATTGGTAAGCTATAACAAACAGCAGATTACTATTCTCAGTCAATTCACTGTTGATGCAGTTTACTATCCAGTTGTCCATTCCATCATATACTTGTTGATTAATGATTCTATTACAGGTGCTGTGCAGTGATTAACTGCCTTTATCATGTATTGGATTCATTGTGTTCTGAGTTTTCAGATCAGTTTGCCCAGCATTAGATTGCACAAACAATTTCATGGCAAACATCACTCTCAAACCCTCCAACTGCCCTTGCTTAGTTTGGGTGCAGCCAGTGCCAGTAGCATTATATGATCAGGTTGACAAAGCTGGATCTCTTAACATCATTGGGAGTAACTTACTGATTTCTGCAAGTGAATGAGCTATGCCCTTAGTGATCATCAGGAAGCCATCAGGTCATCTTTGGCTCTGTGGTGACTTCAACATCACTATTGAAGCACAGACAAACTGTGATGTTCACCTGCTTAATTCTTTGTTAATAGTCCTCAATGTTGATGTACTGCATTGTTATATGGGCTGAAAAATGGAGGTGGAAGTTCAGCAGTGACCATTGTAAATGATGTAACCAACAGTTGCACAGTTGCATTTCACAGTTCTTTACTTTCACTGTTCTCAACCTCCCAATAATACACCGTTAATATAGTCAGTTCTCTAGTGGTTAATCTCTATTGGTTAACTTTTTGATAAGCCTCAGTAATAGTATGCACGCAAACATCAGCATACTGCCACAATAGTTTACTGTTGAATATCTATGAGCAGTAAAAACTTAACCATAGAGTTCTTGCAGAAAAATATGGTATGTATTGAATACACTGTCATTGTTTCAACACATGACCTATTTGTGTTACACTTATTTCACAGTTATGTAGATGCATTGTTGTTGACCTGACCAACACAGGTTCCTTGTCTGAAAATTGGTTGTGGACTGACTGACTTGGGACCAAAAAATCAGGCCTTTATATATCATCACAATAATAGGTACTGAAACTATACATTTTTTTATGCTTAAGTTACAGAAATTACAATTAAAACATAACTCATTCCATTAACTGAATATATAGAAAAAATTCCTTCTTTTTAACAGTTTCTTCTACTGCAAGGGTTAGGCTGAATTATTTGTTTAAATGATGAAATTAACAGATATGATCATATAAACAATATTTTTGACAAAACTGGTAATTACTTTGGAATTAATGAAGGGCTGGCTTTGCTAATATATTTTCGAATAGAGCCAAATGGATACTTTAAGAATACTAGTACTACTTCTTCCAAATGTTTATAATTATTACTGAATTAATATTTGTTTATAAGTCAACAATAGAATATAAGTTATGAAACAATTACTGAATTCACCCTATAACAAAAGTATTAAGTAGGAATAGTCAAAATAAATTAGGAAATTGATGACATACATCAAATTAAGCACAAAATTAGATCTGGGGCTATATTCTTTAAAACTGAAGGCCAAACTTCCTCTTTTTTGAAAATGCAGATTATACTCATGTATGTTAATGGTAATGATGCAAAATGAAAAACTGAAATTATTTAAGGAGACAGATAGCAAACAAGAGAGGAAATAAAGAGATCCCAGCTTGCTTCATCACAAGATGCACACACTTACCCCTGACTCACCTGGAGGAGTTGCCTACTGAGTTGGCTGGGAGTTCTTCTTCTTCTTCTTCTTCTTTTTCTTTCTTAAAAAAAAAAAATCAACTTGAACTAAGCATACCTTCAGATTCCGTTGGATGAAACATCAAAACCCTTTCAGCCTTTACCAGTAGCAATGGCTAATGTTTCAGTTCATTAGTGCACCTGCCATCTTCCAAAAGTTTTAGAACAGGTCTATACAAACATGCTCTTTTGTTGGTCTGCAACTTGTGAGTATGCTTTGCAGCTTTAAGGATGATCCTCACTCTATGACGTGTCTTCCAGCATTTCATCGCATCAAGCTTCTGGTCTTGGCCATGGATGCTTTCAAGTATGGGGGGGGGGGGGGGGGGGGGGGGTGTTCTCTTGGTTGATCATTATTCAGATGGCTCTGAACAGTCCATTGTCTTTGCATTGAAAACACTCAATTCGGTGCAGCAACTTTATTCTCTGGTGGAAAAGGAAGCTCTTGCTATTTTCTATGCCTTAAATGAATTTCATATGTTCTTTTACATTTCAAATTCCATTAATTATTAACCATAAATGCTTGGTATCCCTATTTGGGCCCCCAGAATCCTTACCAGACAAAGCAGCTGACTGTCCCCAGCACTAGGCTCTGTTCTTGCACCAGTACAATTATGAGGTCCATTTTCATCCCATGTAGCAACATGTGAATGTGGATGCTCTTTCCTGCCCCCTCATGGGTCTTGACCTCTCATTCAACCAACAGGAACTGCTTTGTTCTCAACTGGATACAGAGGTGAGGCACACAGTGGATGGTTTCCACATCACCAGTTCCCATGTTGCCTCTGCTAAGGCAGTGGATCCGGTGCTCCAGCAGGTTGCATGCATGATTTAACATGGGTGGCCCAACTGCCATCCAGGCTGGCATCGGACCCACTTCAGAATTGTTGTGCATTGTGCTCTCTCTTGAATGGCATTATTCTCATGTTGACAGTAGGGTTTACTCCCACGTCATGGTTCTGATGGCTCTGTGGGAGGAGGTCTTCCACTTATTACACAGTCTCACTGGGGGATCACTCGCACAAAACTGTTCGCGCACTGCCAAGTGTTTTGACTGGGCCTTAGTCAGGAGGTTGAACACTTTCTGCCAGATTAGCTGCATGCTGTTTTCTTTTATCTTTTTTTTTCACTTTGGTAAGCCCTGTATACAATCATGGGAAACAGTCCACACTGATTTCACTGATACTATAAACACCTTCTGGTTATTGGTAGTTGCATTTTATCATTTCCCTCATATAATTTGTTTAACAGCAGATGTGACTGTAGAGACCCTGTTGAAGATATTCTCCATAGAAGGCTTGCCTTGCACCCTGCCCTTGGACAATGGTTCTCAGTTTGTGGTGCAATCTTTCAAGGACTTTTGTACACATAATGGCATTCCTCACATCATGCCATCTCCCAACCATCTACAGTTGAAAAGTCAGGTGGAAAGCCTTGTCCAAACATTTAAGATACAAATGCACAAGTACATAGAAGATTTCCTATCTGGGAACACACACATTTTTTTAAGTTCTTAGTACTATGTCAATTGGGGCCAAGAGTTCCACCAAGCTTCAGTATGGCCATCAGCTGCAGACACAGTTCAAAATCTTGTTGCATGGCAGACACCCCCAGTGATGGTGGTTTCATTGAAATTTGTGCAACAGTCTGGGCTGGGGGGTTTGGATGGTGCCCCCAGTGGATTCTGCCCATCATCCACAGCTGGTGTAGTTGCTGTGCCTTCATGGGTCACACCAAAGATTGACTTAATTGGCTTGTGACATGCCACCAGAAACATTTGCATTAAAGGGTGAGCACATGGCCCCCTCCCCAGACCATCGCCCTGATACCTCATTCTTCATTGGCTCTGGCTGCATGGAGAGTGGGGGTGAGGAGTTATGCAAGCCAGGTCATGCCCACCTATCCTGGCAGTGGGGACTTTGTCAGCACCGACAGTGGTTTTGCCTCCTTCAACAGGTGCTAGCACCTCCCACTGTGCTGAGCAGGCACCAATATCAATGGTGATGGGAACCAGGTCTCCGTGCCAGAGCCTCTTGTCTTCAGTACATTATCATTGCAGTCTGTGCCAGTGCCCCCAACATGGACTGTGACATCAAGATGGCCCCATTATCAAAGGTCCTGTCCATGGGTCCCAATGGGCTGAGGAGATGTCTCATCCCATTCAGTCCACTCACTTTTGGTGGGTCTGGGTGGAGCAGGAACTTCTTGTCCCTCTGGCAGCCATCCCTAGCACTGCCAAGGATGCCTTGAACATCTCTTTGGCCACAGCATCTTGGATGGCAATGCCTGGTTTTGCCCCCACCAATGAAGGAATAGTCTAATAACCTGCTGGTTACTTCACCTACCACCATGGGGCCAGAAGTTGGGCCACTATGGTAAGCAAAGTATGCGCTGATATGTAAACACATGCCTACAACTGCCCAAGGCAGCTGCCAGGCTGCCGGGTCACCCCTGTGTTCCTAGTTATGACAATTACCACTCCTGAAATAATTTTTTTTTCTGCAAGCATCCTATACAAAGTGAACTGAGGGTCACTTAGAAAATTATTCAATGAGAAATGTGTCAATATTCTGAGGTTTGCCACAGTGTTGAAACACAAGCACAAAGACAGTACCCACAATTGTTGTCTGAGCGCAATTCAGTGAGCTTTGTAGTTGATAAAATGCTCAAAATCTTCACCATTCTGCCAATAATGACACTTGAGGGTCCTAGAACTAATCTTGAATTGACTTACCTAACCAGTTATATGTGTACCTACAATTTAACTTCAACTCCAAACAAAGACAGTACAACTTGGCATTCAGCACATTAACAAATCATTGTCAGAGGTGAAAGAAGTGATAAGCAATAGAAAAAAAAATCCTCAAATCTCTGGGGGCTTGAACCCAAGAACTTTGAACTGGTACATTACCCTCCAAGCTAAACCTATATGATCACTTAGACATACACATTTGGAGGGTCATATATATAGAAATACACCACCACAACAAATGCTGGTATACCTATAATTTTAATAATGGTAATGACATTTATTATTTGTGGCTGCTGCAATTGTCTATCATTTATGGCACACAGATTAACAAGCCAATTAGGACATAGAAGTAATAGAAGTGTGGCAAAAAACTCCACACACTGCAGATTCTGCATTAAGCTCATAGGGCCATAACTGTATAAATATTCCTTGTTACACTCCTTTAAGCACTGAGGGAAAACCAAATTAGACCTTTGCACTAAGTAATAATAGGCCATGATTGTCTTCTGGTGCAAATGCTATACATATTACATTAATTATGGTCCTCTGAGATTAGCTGGTCTAGTAACTCCAGAATGCACAAATTTGGATGTACTCCTATTGCTTGTATGTCCTCATCAGCTTGTATTGCCATTGAGGTATCAGTTTCATTGTTGTTCTCTGCAATGTGTAGCAAGACAATGATATATATTCTTTCTTTGACATTCATTTGTCTTCCTCTCTATGGAGTTGGAAGCAAATACCAAAAAGAATAGTTCTTGTTCATCAGCTCATTATATTAGGCACGAGACACTTTTACATAAAGCTCAAACATTATGCCTTATGCTGCCGTCACTAGAGGCATAATTATTTGAAGATTAAGACTGCATGAATGCATGGCCATTTGTAAGAGATTACATGGTGATTGATGAGCAATATAAACAGGCTTGTCACATAAACTTTAAGAATAATTTTTTCATTGCCTCTTGCAGAGAAACATTAGACTACCATCCAGTGTGGTGTCACAGCCAGACACCATATTTGCTAGGTGGTAGCCTTTAAATCGTCCGCAGTCCGATAGTATACGTCGGACCCGCGTGTCGCCACTATCAGTAATTGCAGACCGAGCGCCGCGACACGGCGGCATTAAAGACACATGGTATGTATCCACAGGACATGTGGCCTGTAATTAAAAAAATGTCATAATCATCTCCCCATTGGCTAGTGATTCTGTAATGGCCTGCATTCATATCTCTGGGAGGGGACTACCAACTGGAAGGTGATCATAAAAAAAAGAAAGAATAGTGAATTACAGGATAACGTTCTACAAGTTGGTGCTTGGAATGTCAGAGGTTTGAACGTGGTAGGGAAGCAAGTAAATCTGAAATGAGAAATGCTAAGACTCAAAATAAATATAGTGGGGGTCAGTGAATTAAAATGGAAAGAAGACCTTTGGTCAGATGAGAATAGGGTAATATCAGCAGTGGCAGAAAATGGTATAATGACAGTAGGATTCATTTTGAATAGGAAGGTAGAGCAGAGAGTGAGTTATTGTGAACAGTGCTGTGATAGGGTTGTTCTTATCAGAAGTGACAGAAAACCAGCACTAACAACAATAGCTCATGTATACATGCCAATGTCACAAGCCAAAGATAAAGAGGTGAAGAAAGTATATAAGGATATTGAATGGCTAATTCAGTACATAATAGTCATGGGGGACTGGAATTTAGGAGAAAGGGTAGTAGAAGAAAGGGTTATGAGAAAATTTGGGTTTGGTACTAGAAATGGGAGAGGGGAAAGACTAACTGAGTTCTGCAATAAGATTCAGCTAGTAACAGTGAATATTATGTTCGAGAATAAGGGGGAGGAGGTATACCTGCAAAGGTCAGGAGATATGGGAAGATTTCAGTTAGATTACATCATGATCAGGCAGAGATTCCAATATCAGATACTGGATTATAAGGCACATCCAGGAGAAGTTATTGACTCAGATCACACTGAAGTAGTAATGATGAATAGGCTGAAGTTTAAGGGATGTCAGGAAGAATCAGTACACAAAGAAGTGGGATATGAAAGTACTAAGCAATGAAGAGATACAATTTAAGTTCTCTAAGGCTATAGATAATACAATAAGGAATAACTCAGCAGGCAGTTTGATTGAAGAGGAATGGACATCTCTAAAAGGGGCAATCATGGAAACTGGAAAGAAAGACATAGATGCAAAGAAGGTAACTGCAAAGAAACCATGGATAGTGGAAGAAATGCTTCAGTTGATCAATGAAAGAAGGGAAATTCGGAAGCAATGAAATACAAGTCACTTAGGGATGAAATAAATAGTAAATGCAGGGAAGCTGAGGCAAAATGGCTGCAGGAAAAATCTGAAGAAATTGAGAAAGAAATGATTGTTGGAAGGACTGCCTCAGCACATAGAAAACTCAAAACAAGCTTCAGTGAAATTAAAAGCCAGGGTGATAACATTAAGAGTGCAATGGAAATTCCACTGTTAAATGCAGAGGAGAGAGCAGTTAGGGGGAAAGAGCACACTGTAGGGTCTATTTGAGGGAGAAGACTTGTCTGATAACATTACAGAAGAAGAAACAGGAGACAGTTATAGAAGAGATAGGAGATCTAGTATTAGAATCAAAAATTAACAGAGCTTTGGAAGTCTTCAGATCAAATGAGGCAGAAGAGATTGATATCATCCCAACAGAATTTCTAAAATCATTGATGGAAGTGGATGCAGAACAATTATTCACCTAGTTGTGTAGAAAAAACATCATCCACACAGTTCTGAAGATTACAAGAGCTGACAAGTGCAAGAATTATTGCACAATAAATTTAACAGCTCAAAAATTCCAGTTGCTGATGGGAATAATATACAGAAGTATGAAAAAAAAAATTGAGGGTGTCTTAGATTATGATCAGTTTGGCTTTAAGAAAGGGAAAGGCACCAGACAGGCAGATCTGATGTAGCTGATAATGGAAGCAAGACTAAAGAAAAATCAAGACATGTTCATAGGCTCAGTCAACCTAGAAAAAGTGATCAACAATGTCAAATTTCGCAAGATGTTCAAACTTCTGAGAAAAATAGGGATAAGCTATAGGGACATATGGGTAATATACAGCATGTACAAGAGCCAAGAAGGAACAATAAAAGCAGAAGACCAAGAATAAAGTGCCCAGATTAAAAAGGGTGTACAGCAAAAATGTTGTTTTTCGACCCTATTGTTCAGTCTGTTCATTGAAGAAGCAACTATGGAAATACATGGAAATAAAAGAAGGACTTAAGAGTGAATTTAAAATTGGCGATCATGAGGTAGAAAAAGTTATGGAATTCTACTACCTAGGCAGCAAAAGAACCCATGACAGACAGAGCAAACAGGACATCAAAAGCAGATTAGCACTGTCAAAAAGGGCATTCCTGGTTAAGAGAAGTCTAGCAGTATAAAACATAGGCCTCAATGTAAGGATAAATTTTTGACAATTTAGGTTTGAAGAGCAGCATTTTTTAGTAATGAAACATGTACTGTGAGAAAACCAGAACAGAAGAGAATCAAAGCATTTGAGATGTGGTGCTACAGCAGAATGATGAAAATTAGGTGGGTAGATAAGGCAGAAAAAGAGGAGGTTTTCCACGGGACAGCGAGGAAAGGAATGTATGGACAACATTGACAAGAGGAATGGATGTGATGGTAGGACATCTATTAAGGCATCACAGAATAACTTCCTTGGTATTATGTGAAACTGTAGAGGGTAAGAACTGTAGAGAAAGACAAATAATTGAGGATGTATGTTGCAAGTGCTACTCTGAGATGAAGAGGTTGGCACAGGAGAGGAATTTGTGGTGGGCTGCATCAATCCAGCCAGAAGACTGATGGCTCAAAAAAATCTGCTTTACACAGTGTTGTTACTGTCCATTCCTGGTGAATGAATACTTTATTTTCTTTACTTGCATTGTGTCAGCAGATACTTCCATAAGACAACAGGGAGTAAAAACAATGAAAAATAGGCCAACAGACTCCTCTTGATGTTGACATGATGAGGAGAATTTCTAAGAGCAAAGCATGCTTAAATAAACTTTGTGATTAACTTACCTATGTGTTAATTTCATTTTAGAATGTTATCCAGTTGGACACCGAAGAAATTTATGTATATTATTAATTGTCTGACCACTAATGGCTAAGATCTTTTCCTCTTATTTGAAACTGCATTATATGTGTTTTTGTGAGATTCTGACTTAAACTGCTGTAAACCAGTTGTATGCCTTTTCATCTATCATATGGATGGTATCTAGTAAGGCTAAGTGTGGACTCATGATTAGTATGCTTGTGTCAACAAGGTACCATTCTGAAATTAATCATCTGTAGTATATGTTCTGGAAGATTGACTATGGCTCGCATGACATCACACCAGTGTTCTCCTAGAAAAGGAAACACGGAAATGTTGAACACTCATGTGAAGAGACACTGATGAATTCCTTCTCTTTATCATTGCTACATCCAGCAAAATAGGAAGAGTTTTGGGAAGACTAGGTATCAGATGTATTTTCCGACCTCCAGAGAAGATAAAGCAGATACTACACCCTACCAAGGACAGTCTCAGCCTCAGGATTTCTGGAATTTACAAAATTCAATGTGAGAGCAAAAGCAATCACATCGGTCAGTCCATCTGCACCATTCCTGGCCACTATGCAGAACATCAACAGCACATTAAAAATTAAGAACAGGAGAAATCTGCAGTTGCTGAGCACAGCCTCACAAACAAACACAAAATACTGTTTGAAGAAATATAAGTTTTGTCGCAGGCTTCCACACACTGGAAATATATAATTGAAAAGCCCATAGAAATAAGAATGTGTGAGAAAACCTTCAACTGTGATGGTAGATAAAATCTTAGCAGTGCATGGAAGTGAGCCCTTGATGCAGAGAAGAGCCAGAGATATTTGTCACAATGTCTACACTGTGGTCAGAGTGGTGGTGCCACAGGCACAGACATTGACGCCATTTGCAACAGCATGACATAACTATTGACCAATCAGAAGCTGTCTTTGGACTATATAAGGCCACCACTGCAGCAATTTTGACAGTCAGTTACTCCTAGTGAAGCTACCATATAGGAAGTGCAAGGATGTCAAGGGCTGCTTAAGAAGTCCATCAACTGTGCTGTCAAAGATCTGGGAGAGGAGTTCTATACACTCTTTGACAGGAACACATATCAATAGTGAGACCATAAGCGAAGGATTGCATCATCTTCTTCAAGATGTAAATCCTTAATTCAGCTGATGAAACTGTGGATGCTCTTGGTACGATGCACCCAGTGATGCACATATGGAACAAGATCACTGGCCAGATATTTTGCCAGTCTACCAGATGGTTGCCCCACGATGTTAATGGTAGGCTGCAGCAGTGTTTCCTTTTGTATCTATTTTGAACAGCTCAAAATACATTGGTTATCTGAGCTCATAAGGAAAGATATTCTGAATAGTACTGTCTTCCAGCAGTGACTGCTTCAGATCGGTGGTGCTGGTGGTGGTGAGTGTTTAACGTCTCGTCGACGAGGTCATTAGAGACGGAGCGCAAGCTTGGGGTAGGGAAGGATTGGGAAGGAAATTGGCCGTGTCCTTTCAAAGGAACCATCCCGGCATTTGCCTGAAATGATTTAGGGAAATCACGGAAAACCTAAATCAGGATGGCTGGAGACGGGATTGAACCGCCGTCCTCCCGAATGCGAGTCCAGTGTGCTAACCATTGCACCACCTCGCTCGGTGACTGCTTCAGATCTTCTGATAATGTCATTATTCTTGTCATCAGATCCTATGAAAATTTGCAGCACATGTTCTTCTTAACCATTAGCCAAGTATATTTGTTGTAATCAATGTGACTAAAATAATGGCTACGTTGCTCTTCGTAGGTGACAGAATAGCAATAAGAAGATCATCACAGCCTTTGGGGTCAGCCTGTAATGTGATCATTTGAATTGTGTTGTCTTTATAAAACAGAACTAGACATGCATGTCTATGGGAAAAAATAAGGCTGTAGTTTCCCCCCCATTTCGAGCAGTTCCCAGTACCAGCACAGCTAGTTTGTTTTGGTTGATTTTACAAGGCCAGATCAGTCAGTCATCCAGACTTTTGCCCTGCAGCTATTGAAAAGGCTACTGCCCCTCTTCAGGAACCACACATTTGCCTGGCCTCTCAACAGATACCCTTCTGTTGGAGTTGCAACTATGGTCTAACTAACTGTATCACTAAGACATGCAAGCCACCTAACTGATGATAAAGTCCATGGAAAATAGCCCCCAGTCAAATCTCTGGGCAGGGACTACTCAGGAGGATGATGTCAACAGGAGAGACAAAATTCATGGTCTACAGATTGGAGCATGGAATCTTCGATCCTTTAATCAGGCGGTTAGGTTAGAAAATTTAAACAGGTAAGTGGATAGGCTGAAGGTAGACATAGTGGGAATTAATGAAGTTTGTTGGCAGGAAGAACAGTACTTCTGGCTATGTGAATATGCAGTTATATCTACAGAATCAAAAAGTGGTATTACAAGAGTGGCTTTAATAATAAATAAGAAAATATGAAATTTCATGGCAGATTAAAATTGTGTGCCAGATTGAGTCTCAAACTCGGGACCTTTGCCTTTCATTAGCAAGTGCTCTAGAGCACACAGTTTTAATCTGCCAGGAAGTTTCATATCAGCACACACTCTGCTGCAGAGAGAAAATCTCATTCAAGAATATATAAATTTGGATACGGTACTATGAAGGGCAGAAGAGCATAGTAAACATGCTATTGCAGCCAGGATAGCCAACCTGCACCTGCTCTGTTTACATTATAGCCCAGCACACTCCATTAGACAGCTGCCATCTCCCCTCCCCTGCACACCTTCCTCCCCCCCCCCCCCCTGCACCACATGCACACTGCTATCCCTTGCACTTCCCCAGCCTCTCCAGATTGCTGCTTCCATCCTACGTGATAGCTGCGTTCTGGCCCAAGCTGCCAGAGGTGGTGGTGACCTATGCTTGAGGCAAGCTTGCTTGTGTGAATGAATGGTGTGTGTTTCTCTTTTGCTGATGGAGGCTGTGGCTGAAAGCTTATGTGTTGGTATCTTTTAATTGTGCCTCTCTGCAACTTAATGTGTCATTTTTATGGTAAGTAGCAATCTAAATTTTTCTACATGGTTAATATCCCACCTGAGGTCTTCTTTGTTTCACTAGGGGAAAGACAGATACCACCTACAGGAAAATTAAAGAGGCATTTGGAGAAAAGAGAAGCAGCTCTGTGAACATCATGAGGTCAGATTAAAGACCAGCGTTCAGCAAAGAATGGAAAGCTGAAAGGATGGAAGGAGTATGTAGAGGGTCATACAAGGAAGATGAACTTGAAGGCAATATTAAAGAAATGGGAAAGGTTGTAGATGAATATGAGATAATAGCTATGATACTGCGAGAAGAATTTGACAAGCACTGAAACACCCAAGTCTAAACAAGACCTTGGGAATAGACACATTGTCAGAACTACTGACAGACTTCGGAGAGCCAGCTATGACTAAACCTTTCCCTCTTGTGTTCAAGATGTATGAGGCAGACAAAATACCTTCAGACTTCAGGAAGAATGTAGTAATTCCAATTCCAAACAAAGCAATTGCTGACAGGTTTGAAAATTACTGAACTATCAATTTAATACATTATGGTTGCAAAATAGTAACACAAATTCTTTATAGAAGAATGGTGAAACTGGTAGAAGCCAACCTTGGGAAAGATTGATTTAGATTCCAGAGAACTGTATGAACCTGTGAGACAACACTGACCCTACTAAATATTTTAGAAGATAGATTGAGGAAAGACTACCTATATTTATAGTATTTTTAGAGTTAAAGAAAGCTTCTGACAATGTTGACTGGAATATGCTATTTGAAATTATGAAGGTAATAGGCATAAAAGACAAGGAATGAAAGGCTATTTGCAACTTTTACAGAAACCAGGTGGCAGTTCTAAGAGCTGAGGGGCATGAAAAGGAAGCAAGGGTTGAGAAGGAAGTGAGATAGGGTTGTAGCCTATCCCTGATGTTATTCAGTCTGAACATTGAGCAAGCAGTGAAGGAAAGCAAAGAAAAGTCTGGAGCAGGAATTAAAGTTCAGGGCGAAGAAATAAAAACCTAGAGGCTTGATGATGACATTGTAATTCTGTCAGAGACAGAAAGGACTCTGAAGAACATTTGAATGTAATGGATAATCTCTTGAAAGGAGGATATAAGATTAACATCAATGAAAGCAAAAACAGAATAATGGAATGTTATCAAATTAAATCTAGTGATCCTGAGGGAATTACATTAGGAAATGAGACAGTGAAAGTAGCAGATGATTTTTTATGTTTTGGAAGCAAAATAACTGATGATGACCAAAGTGTTGACTCATAATGACAAGAAAAGTCATTCTGAAGAAGAGAAATTTATTAACACTGAGTATAGACGTAATCGTTAGGAAGTCTTTTCTGAAAGTATTTGTATGGAGTGCAACCATATATGGCAGTGAAACATGGATGATAGACAATTTACACAAAATGAGAACAAAATTTTCAAAATGTGGTGCTACATAAGAATGATAATGTATCTAATGAGGGGGTACTGAATGAAATTGGGGAGACAAGAAATTTGTGGCAAAACATGATTAAAAGAAGGGACTGATTGATAGGACACATTCTGAAACTTCTAGGGATCGCCAATTTAGTATTGGAGGGAAATGTGGGAATGAAGGGGGAGGGGGGTCAAAATTGTAGAGGGAGACCAAGACATGAATATTCAGAAGGATGCAGGGTGCAGTAGTTATTCAGAGATGAAGAGGCTTGCACAGGATAGAGTAGGATGTAAACTATATCAACCCAGTCTTTGGACTGAAGATCACAACAGCAATTATAAAATAAAGTTATTCTGACAATGCTAGTAAAAGATTTATCTGCAGAAATATATAAATCTATTAAAAACAAAGATTCCAAGACTTTTCAAGCGGGAAAGCGCCGGTAGATAGGCACAATAAAATAGGAGTTGTAATTTGATAAACCTTTGGTGATGGTAGTATTCCATTTTAGTAATGAAATAAGCAAACACTTCTTGCGTAATATAGATACAGTTGTGTATATAATACCAGAAATCACCTACCTAATAGTTGGCTGATGACCTTATATTCAGGGAAATATTCAACTTTAAGATTTGAAAAAGCTTTGTGTACTGTACTTAATAGTTTGACCACAGTAGTGAGTATTTGTGTTTTAGATTGACATATCTCATTTGAAAACACTTGTATTTTTTATTTTAAATTTATTAGTTCACTCGAAAATAATGGTGCCTGATTATTCAAATTTTTATGTACTCACAAACATACACTTTTGCTAGAAGAATGTTAGTTAATGAAATATTATGAATATAAATTTGTTTTCTGGGAATATTTTGACAGGCTTTGCTAGAAGAGGGCACACCTAAAAATACACTTCAGAATACTGGAACTCATAGTAAAGCCATTTTAAGAATATAGAGTAAATAATAAAGTGAAATAACTCAACTGCCAGATATGTATAAATATTTCTAATTATTCCTTTTTTCTGTACCATTACTGAATGTGTAATTGCTGTGTATTGTGATAGTTTTTAAAAATCTTTCCACACTAGCTTTAAAATGGGAATAGTGGTCAGAACCACAGTGAGTCAGCACTAAGCCACAATCATGAACAGACAAGAGCAAAAGGTTTATGTGTAGTTTTGTATAAAATCAGCCAGTATTAAAATGTCACCCAATAAAATTGAAATAAGCTCTTGTTTGAATAGCAGTCTGAACATTATATTTGCGTATAAATATTCAAGATACAGGATCTCAGTATTAGTAATGTAGAACACCAAAAAAAGCTTTGTAACATAATCATACTTTCTTTTAGTAGAAGTTTTTGCTACTTCCTCCCTACAAAACGAAAGTAAAACTGCAGTTAGATTATCATTTGATATGTGTATTCGGTGTAGAAGAGTGTGAGGTAATTTCAAGCCCTAGTCATTATGTGTGTTGGAAGTTTGTATTTTGAAAGGATTGGGTGACTTCGGCCAACTTAGTATATGGCACAACAATTAAATAAGTTTTCATACATATTTTATTAGGCACACAAAAAGACAAAACCATTACATGTTCTGGTCATACATTTTTAATGAATGGCATTGGACATATATGGATTAGTGGCACATGTAGCTGGATAACACTTCTAAAAGGTGAATGTGTGAGCCTAGCATTTTTTGGTTTATGCTGTGTACTCTTTGTTTTATGGACTTCATTCCAAAGGCTGGCTTGATGCTTCTTTCCATGCTACTCCATCCTGTGCAAGCCTCTTCATCTCCGAATAACTACTGCTTCTTACATTCTTCTGAAAGCTTACTGTATTAATCTCTTGGTCTGCCTCTACAATTTACACCCTCATACTTCCCTCCAATAGTAAATTGCTGACTGCTTGAAGTCTCAGAATGTGTCCTATCAACTGATTCCTACTTATAGTTGGGTTGTGCTACAAACTTCTTTTCCCCTCAATTCTATTTAGCACATCCTCTTGAGTTATGTGATCAACACACCCAGTTATCTGCATGCTTCTGTAGCACCATATTTCAACAACTTCTGTTTAGTTGTTATCTAAACTGGTTATCATACATGTTTCACTCCCATACATGGCTGCACTCCATACAAATACTTTCAGAAAAGGCTTCCAGCACTTAAACCCATATTTGATGTTAACAAGTTTCTTTTCTTCAGAAATGCTTTTTTTGTCATTGCCAGTCTACATTTTATATCCTCTCTACTTCACCCACCATCAGTTTTCTGCTATCAAAATAATAAAACTCATGTATTACTTCTAGTGTAGCTTCCTAATCTAATTCCCTTAGCATCAACTGATTTAATACAGCTTCATTGCATTATCCTGGCTTTGCTTCTGTTGCCGTTCATTTTATATCCTTCTTTCTGCACTCATAGAAGCTGATTCAACACAGTTTCTTCACTAAGCACTTTGTAATAAAAATCCCTTTAGTTTCAAACAAAAATTCAGTAACAACATGGACTATGATTTTAGAGGATATAAAAAGATTTTTAATAAAGATATGGTTTTTCAGGGAAGCAATGTGTTACATGAAAAACAACAAAACCACTTAGATATGTGTTTCATTCTTTATTTCTCACATTTTTATAACAGTAACAATTGAACTGAAGATAATCAATTAAATAAACAAACAAATGTATCATTTTAATTAAATTCTGTGCATTTTATAAATTTTTGACAAATAATTCTCACAAACTAACATTTATGATTTATTTACTTTATCATAAAACAATATAAATGAACACAAACACTAGAGATCACTTTAGACAAAAGCATGATGCATAAAATGACTAGGAGTGGTTGTTACAATACAATTTACAGTATTGATAGATAATTACAAAACATTGCTACTTAAAAATAGTTTGTAGTTTCATTCTATTGCTTAAAATACATATAGTCAAATACATATAGTCTATAGCATTGGACAGTGTAAGGTTTTAATGGAGTAGTGTGCACCACACATGCATGCGTGCGTGCAAAGGTACGCGCGGCCACACACACACACACACACACAAAATAAAATAAACTTCAAGTAATATGCTCATTACCAGCAGGCAGTGCTTCTGACATTAAATTTGTACATGTTGCTATTTTTAATAAACCAAATAAATATAGAATGACTAAAGACATGAGAAAGAACCTTAATGAAAAACTGTGATTAAACAAACACACACTCAAAACATATGGTTGGTTCACTTCCAGAGACATCCTACTTTTTTCTGAGAGTGGTGAATAAATGACAAAGAGGATAAAGGAAAATGTCAAAGAACAGAAAAAAATAGAATATTTCTTCAAGCGGGACTGCACAGAGATGTCAGGTTGGCAATAAGATTTGTATTCTGAAGAAACAAAAAATGCTTTTTTGAACTAAGTGGCTACCTGAGATCATACATAAACATAGACTGAAAATGCTTCTATCCCTGCTATGCTGAGCCTTAGAACCAATATCAAAGTCATCTACTGAGTGGCATAAGGCAGAATTCCTGTCTTTACAATAGCACAAAGTAGAGCTGATAATCAACATTTCTCTCGTTTTGCTTACTGCTGAAATCAAGCACTGGTTTCTTTCAGTGAGTGATATCATATGTGAGTGTACATGTGTAACATCACAATTGATCTAATTTCTGCAAAATTTCCAACATTCACTTGTCTATTGTTTTTAATACTGTTGTTTCCAAACTCTGTTATGCTTTACCTAAACATTGTGTGTACAATTCTTTCTGCTTATACTTTTACAAGTGTCAGAATTAGAAATTCCCACCATCTATTACACTGTGCATCATCTAGTTCGCCATTCACACAAAACTGGAAAGCAACATATTTGTTTGGCAGCAGCAGATTCCCACTTTCTACTACACTGTACATCATCTGTTCATCATTCACACATAACTGAAAGAAAACATAATTTTTTTTATATAAGAAGCATTTAAATTTCAGGTTTATCAGAAATGGCTTTTGCTTTTTACTCAAAATGGGCATTTGTGTTTTACATCTGTTATCAGATCAATTAGTAGCAAACCCAATACGAATACTGAAAGAATATGGGGACAAAAAGTGGAATAATATAGTAGAAAACATTCTTATTAAGAAAATTATTGTAAAGATTTAGATAATATTAATGTTTTTTCACTCAAAACCTTCAAGATTCATCATGTTTTGGGCCTCAAACCCCAATTTCTACACTAATATTCAGTAAAAATTAACGGTTTGCTACTAATGTCTGCAAGTGCACAAATCGCATTCTGCTGCTGGAGTTTTTCTTACAGTATCATGACGCCTAATGTTCTGATAATAGCAGATCTTGTTCAGTAAACGAATCTTCAATCCCCCCCCCACCCCCACCTCCATCAATGTATAGATCAATGCATTTCACCTTTTCCTCTGCAATGGAAATGACACTTCTGGCATATTTATTTGAAAATAAAGCTTTTTCTTCTTTTCAATTTGGTGCAAAATGTACAGGAGAAATAAAAACTGACTGCATATTATATGGCTTTCACTTTTTTCTCAAATAAAAGACCTCAGAATCAAAACGATCAAATGGCAAATGTTTGTGTGGTTGTTTGCATTAAACAGTTTTTTTCTTTTCAAGGCAAGGATCAAAACATTCCTTTGTACTATATCAGTATGAAAATTATTATGAGAATAGGTGATAATACAGAACAAGATTGAAAAGTTCATGTTATAGACAGAAAAAAGAAAGGCAAAGTAATTATTAGTATTAAATATACAGATGAACATTTAAGAGACTCATGTATAGCAATCTTTATTATTAAATTTGTAACATTTATCCATAAATAAAAATTTTTAAATAGAAAGCTAATTGTATTTTAACTTTAGCCTATAATCCAGTTACTTTATCTTAAAAATTAGTCAGCAAAATTTGGTATTTTTAAAATGATCTTACCTCTGGAACAAAATATGACCAACTATCACAAATTTTCCAAGCAACCATCTTTGTGCAAAGATGTAAAAATGTGACTGAAAACATTATGATTAACCAATAGTATTTCTTACGTCTTAAGTTGGAGAGGAGGAATGGGTGTGGAAGCTCATGTTGTTTTTATGGTGAATGACAAAACTGTTTTGATATATCACAATACTCTGGGTACAATTACTACCAGTAAATGTCCATTATGTGTTGTTACTTATATCTGTCTATTTGGCAGGGCAGGGTGTGAGTTTGGCTGTCAAAGAGTTTGTTCTGAGGTTGCAGCAGCTGCTTTGAAATAAAAAAATTAATGTTTATTCCACAGGCAATCTTACAATCAGTATCAAGCCATTAGTTTACTGAGTTACTGGTCCATATAGTGATACCTCATATCTGGTCTAAGATGCTAACAGAAGTCATATTTACTCAAAACTAAGGTTTCAACAAAATTGAGAGGTGGGATGATTTGAAAACAGAAAAAGTTTATGTTGGAAATAAAAGATCAAAAGGAGGGAGAAGAAAAAACGAGAGGAGTATTTTAAAAAGTACAAGGAAACAAAGAACAAAACAGCATATTTACAGTTGAGTGGCAGCACAAGAGACCAAATAACAGTCCTGCAGTAAGTGAAGATGATGATCTAAGAGACTCTCAATCTTAATCTCTCTCTCTCTCTCTCTCTCTCTCTCTCTCTCTCTCTCTCTCTCTCTCTCTCTCTCTCTCTCTCTTCTCTCTTTGCTTTTAGTGTGTCTGCTTTCAACTACAGATGTTTACAACTGCTGGTTGTTGGTTGGTCTGTTATTCACATCCGTTAGAGTATTATTGTAAATGACCATTAAACTTCTGTCTGATAACACTCTCTGTTTCTTTTTCAATAAACATCAGGTAAATATGCAGTAGGACATGTGTAGAGCTGCTGCATTCCTTCTGTTTCACCATAGCCAGAAGTGACCTCCATGCTGGTATTTATTGAGCCATTGTTGTGAACTGGTGTATTCCACTGGAACTCTGCTGCTGAGCTCCACTGTGGCGTACAGCCTTGTTCTGTTGGTAAAGGGTGCTGGGTATCCAGAACCTGACAAAAAAGTAATTTAATGAGTTTATTACTTATATCTGGCACACAGACTGACAAATAGGCCCATAAATTACTTAGAAATTTTGATTCATTGTCTGTTTCTGTCTTACACATAATTTTACTATAGTGTACAGAAGGAAAACTTTTATATGAACAGAAATGACTACTGGACTTTTTTTTATATGAATAACATTGTGTGTTGCAATGTATTTTGTTGACTGAAACTATATTTGTGAAATCTTTTATTTACTACCAGTTCATTGGAAGTTGTTCAACCCTTTTGTAGTAACTAACGTAAGTAAACACTTCCCATGCTAATCTTTTTGCAAATTTATTCTGTTTATCTTGAAACCGTGTCCTCTGGACTGTCATTACATTCTATTTAATCATCCCTGAAGTAACTTTTCTGTCAGTGTTTTATACATATAATTCCTGTGGCTGCAAGATGCTTTTTTCTGAAGTTGTATCTCATGGATGTACTGAGAGTACAGCACTGACAACTATTTATTGAGAATTCTGCTCAGTTTTGAAGCTCTGTCTGAAAAATAGGAATGCTTTTGGTAGAATTATAAAATTGTAAGATGTGAATTGTATAAAAAATACAATCATTTCAATAATCTGCTGAAAGACTTTTTTTCAAAAAGAAGTTCAAAACTGAGTAGAATTCTTGAGTGTCACTTGTTATTGCTGTGTTCTCTGAGCCTCTACATGATACAAGTTCACAAAAAAGCCTCTTGGAGTGAAGGGAATTGCAATTCAATAAAGCTTATGTGCAGTGTTATTCAGCTGTACATTGTGCAAGCAGTAAAGAAAATAAAGGAGAAATGGGGAGAGGGATTTAAAATTTAGCAAGAAGAAATAAATAAAAAGTTTGTGTTCACTGATGACATTGCATTCTCTCAGAAATAGCAAGGACTTAGAAGATCAGTTGAACAAAACAGATTGTGTCTTGAAAACAGCTTATAAGATGAATCTCAACAAAACCAAAACAAAGATAGCAGATTGCAGTTAAATTAAATCAGCTGCCACTGACAGTATTAGATTTGGACATAATGTTCTAAATATAGTAAATGAGCTTTGCTATTTGGTCAGCAAAATAAGTAACAATAAAGATAGTAGAGAGAATAAACAGAGAAAAGAGAAATTTGCTAACATGAAATATACATTTAAATGTTAGAAAGTCTTTTCTGAAGGTATTTGTCTAGAGTGCAGCACAGTACAGACATGAAATGTGGATGATAAACTGTTCAGACAAAAAGAGAATATAGGATTTTGAATTGTGGTGATACACAAGAATGCTATCAGAGACTGGATAGGTAGATCAAGTAACAAATGAAAAAGACTGGATGGGTAGATCAATTAACTAATGACAAGGATCCGAATTCAATTGGCGACAAAAGAAATTTATGGCACAGATTGACTAAAGGAAGGGATTTATTCATAGGCCACATTCTAAGGCATCAAGATATCATCAATTTGGTAAAGGATTGCAGTATGGAGGTGAAAACTGTAGAGAGAGATCAAGAATTGAATACAGTAATGAGGTTCAAAGGGATATAGGTTGCAGCAGTACTGCAGAGATGAAGAAACCTGCACAAAATAAATCTGCATGGAGTGCTGCATTGAACCTGTCTTGAGCTAAAGACCTCTACAACAACAATATAGTTAAAATGGGTTAACTTAAAATGTAGACATACCTTTATGAGGCTGATATATAATGACTTATACCAGTCAGTTTGTAATATTTATATATAAATTCTTAAATAGAAAGCTATTTTCATCTTTGCTTCAGTCTATAATTCATGCACCAAGCAGCAAGGTGAATTATGCTTCAATAATATACACTCCTGGAAATGGAAAAAAGAACACATTGACACCGGTGTGTCAGACCCACCATACTTGCTCCGGACACTGCGAGAGGGCTGTACAAGCAATGATCACACGCACGGCACAGCGGACACACCAGGAACTGCGGTGTTGGCCGTCGAATGGCGCTAGCTGCGTGGCATTTGTGCCTCGCCGCCGTCAGTGTCAGCCAGTTTGCCGTGGCATACGGAGCTCCATCGCAGTCTTTAACACTGGTAGCATGCCGCGACAGCGTGGACGTGAACCTTATGTGCAGTTGACGGACTTTGAGCGAGGGCGTATAGTGGGCATGCGGGAGGCCGGGTGGACGTACTGCCGAATTGCTCAACACGTGGGGTGTGAGGTCTCCACAGTACATCGATGTTGTCGCCAGTGGTCGGCGGAAGGTGCACGTGCCCGTCGACCTGGGACCGGACCGCAGCGACGCACGGATGCACGCCAAGACCGTAGGATCCTACGCAGTGCTGTAGGGGACCGCACCGCCACTTCCCAGCAAATTAGGGACACTGTTGCTCCTGGGGTATTGGTGAGGACCATTCGCAACCGTCTCCATGAAGCTGGGCTATGGTACCGCACACCGTTAGGCCATCTTCCGCTCATGCCCCAACATCGTGCAGCCCGCCTCCAGTGGTGTCGCGACAGGCGTGAATGGAGGGACGAATGGAGACGTGTCGTCTTCAGCGATGAGAGTCGCTTCTGCCTTGGTGCCAATGATGGTCGTATGCGTGTTTGGCGCCATGCAGGTGAGCGCCATAATCAGGACTGCATACGACCGAGGCACACAGGGCCAACACCCAGCATCATGGTGTGGCGAGCGATCTCCTACACTGGCCGTACACCTCTGGTGATCGTCGAGGGGACACTGAATAGTGCGCGGTACATCCAAATCGTCATCGAACCCATCATTCTACCATTCCTAGACCGGCAAGGGAACTTGCTGTTCCAACAGGACAATGCACGTCCGCATGTATCCCGTGCCACCCAACGTGCTCTAGAAGGTGTAAGTCAACTACCCTGGCCAGCAAGATCTCCAGATCTGTCCCCCATTGAGCATGTTTGGGACTGGATGAAGCGTCGTCTCACGCGGTCTGCACGTCCAGCACGAACGCTGGTCCAACTGAGGCGCCAGGTGGAAATAGCATGGCAAGCCGTTCCACAGGACTACATCCAGCATCTCTACGATCGTCTCCATGGGAGAATAGCAGCCTGCATTGCTGCGAAAGGTGGATATACACTGTACTAGTGCCGACATTGTGCATGCTCTGTTGCCTGTGTCTATGTGCCTGTGGTTCTGTCAGTGTGATCATGTGATGTATCTGACCCCAGGAATGTGTCAATAAAGTTTCCTCTTCCTGGGACAATGAATTTACGGTGTTCTTATTTCAGTTTCCAGGAGTGTATATTCAGGACAGTGGAAATTAAAACATCCTGTGGTTACTTCCTGCTCCCAGTCACCCATTTTGATATTCTACCACCTTTAAAAAAAACTCATAATTAATGCTGGGTGAGAAAATTTGCATCCATTATTTCCTTTTAGCTAATAACTTTCTCTTTTGTGTGGCATGAAATTAAATATAGGAAACATAAAATGAGTAAAGACAATAGACAATTTAGACAGTACACACTTCTTCAATCCTTAGGTACTAGCACTTTTTTCTCTCTAATCTTGCTACAGTTGTACAAGGTATACTTTCCTTTCTGCAGAAGAATCTATCACATCATCAAAGTCTTTCACGTGTTTTTCTACATGAAAAATAAAAATGTCAGTGTCTAATACTGAAACATCAGTTAATACAAATAGTACCCAAGATTGGTGTAGTTTCTCAGTTTGAATACATCTATTTTGTCAGTGTCTGCTAAATAAAACAAAGTAGGCCTTTCTAATACTGCATCAATTGTAACACATGACAAATAAGTGAGACTGCTTTGGCACAAATGGTCATTTTTATCTACCTCATTTACATAAATAACATGACAGAATATAATTCATGAAGTACCAACATTAAATGCCTATTAGGCCTACTGCAAGCAAAATGTTTTTTTGTTAGGAAATAGTTTCACATTTCATTCATAAGCTGCAGTTCCTCAAGCACAAGTTCAAAAAGTAGTAGTAGTACAAAAATTTTACATAAATTTGGAATCATCATATTCTTCCTTATAATTTGTGTGATGTCCCTTTTTCTTCTCCTTCCTGTCATCACTGATTTTGTAACTATTCCTGCCACTGTCAAAATGTACTTTCCGGTTAAATTTGCAAAACTTGCCAGAATCACCAGTTAAGTTATTCTGCATTTATTCTCTGGTTAGGCATTATTACATGTTCATACAACGCATTTTCCATGCTATTTTGAGAATGGAGCTTAATGGGATACTAACCAGGGACTGGTCTTTACTAGCTAGTGATCTGGCAAAAAATTTTCTGTCAACATTTCATTTTCTTGGATACACCAAGAAGATAATATGTTGGTAGTCAATCTATGGATATCACTAATAATTATAATAATGCTTATCATTTGCACACCCTATCAACCATATGAATAGACAGCTATTGGTAGTCATCTATTCACGTTTATTCGTCTCAGCTCACACAGCCTAACGCCATTTTGTCTGTGGGGAAGTTTTTTATTTCTAGATGCTATGGGGATTCCCCTAGCAGAGACATCACATACGTTATACGCACATCGAAAGATCAAGTTATGATTCCTTCAGAAGTCAACTTAGAATGTGTTCAAAAATGTTCAGGTCCAACAGGGATACATTTCAAAATCATATGAATAAATGATAAACCAATGTGCACTGGATGCTAAGCACTTTGAGAAACAAGGTTTTTTTTCTTCAAAAATTGAATTTGGCACCCCCTGAAATTGCTGGCCAGGGCAGATGCCCTGGTTTGCCCTCCCCTAGATCTGGTCCTGAATTTTATCATAAATCATTGCCCACTGTGTTTTGTGGAACATTCTGAAGATTTAGAGCAAATATGGTGAGAAATATCATCACCATCATCTCTGAAATACTGCAGCCTCAACAAATCCCATTTTTATGTATCCATTGTGTGATCAGATTTATTAAACTCATATGGGGCCAGAGCACTATTATTTATGCTCAGATATGGATGAAAAAGTTATAAAGGAACGTAAGTAAATCCACTTCAAGATTAAATTAAAGATATTCTATTCAGTCCACAAAAGCTAATCAAAATGCTCCCACAAGCCATCAGAGCATCTAGTGATATACTGGTAAACATTAGCATATGAAGTAAGCACACTCTGAATCCAGAGCACCTTCAGGGCACTACTGTACAGGACACCTGGCTTTCTGGGAAGGAAGTCTCATGCAGAGGAAGAACAGAAGAGTAAAAGTGATGAGTCTCCTGTAGACAGTGTGGAAGAAGAGCAAGTAATTCATAAATAATCATCCGTTCACTTTTGTGTGTCCACTGGATTGGTATGCTAGGGAGTGTGTCTCTGTGTGGCTTTCATAAATATGCTCCACCCCCAAAGAAGGAGAAAAGAAAGAAAATAAACTGCCAGATGAACAGCCATATGAAGCCAAAAACTTCACTGCGTCAAACATGCAAGCAGCCAAACCTCAGGCTGGAAGGGAGGGACAGTATGGTGCCTCATGTCCCCTCCACCAACCAAGCAGATACTGAATGACTCATAGGGTGCATCAGTTGTTAGCAGTGCAGCACATGCAATGGCAGGGAGAGAAGACATCGGTCCCAACAAAGAAAATCACTTTGTGATGTTGACATCACAATACTTGATTGCATTGTTAAATAAATTGAACCAAAGCCATACCCACTAGTCAAATATTAAAAAGAGTAATCACACATGCCAACAGCCCAGTGCATCCTTCCAAGGCCGAATGAGAGAAAAGAAGAAAACCATTATGTTCCCCAACCTCATATTTTTGTCATTACCAAATAGGTATTCTGCTCTTGATTTTTCAACCTATTTTGTAATGTTGGATGAATTGTCAGATAATCTTATTTTCTAAGACTTTAGCACTCCTGCACACCTGTTTTCATCACCTTGCTTCTAAGGTAGACAAGTGCATTTACTTTTTCTACTGTTTTTAATCTGAAGTTGAGAGCATCTCGTGAGACAGTGACAACTTTCATGTTCTTTGTCCAGTGGATGCTAATCTCCAGCACAATAGCATTTGCTTTACACTTCCCAGCTCCTTAACTCAATGTCTAATATTTCTACATAACTTTCTTGGGCCCACTCCATATCTGTTACCTTCTCAGTCAAGCACCAAACAAATTATAAGAGGGGGGGGGGGGGGGGATATCCTGGCCAGACCCTGAGCTATGGCATTTACATTCCTAAAACAGCCACACATTATTCTGGGTAACTGTGATAAGATGATGTGTCTCTTTATTTCTTCCACGTGATAAGATATTCAACACCTTTTACAAACTCTATAATCAGCAGATGCAAAGGAACTTTCCATTTCATACTTTGTTCAGACAGTCTTTTGGTAGTCCACTTGTTCTCCACATACCTTCTGCACTAAGGAGTCTTTCATGAGACTGCAGATGCCTGTTACTATTGCTTTTCACATAACTGGCAAAAATGTGAATGTTGCAAATTAATAAGCAACAGAGGAAATGCATAGGGCAATGATTTTGATTTTCATGTTGTACTCAAAGACTGCTCATATGTTATTACATTTAAATTTGTTTGTTAAAAAAGTGACCTAGAAATTGCAGAACAAAAAGGGTGAGAAATTAACATATGAGAGAACAATGAAAGGGCTCTGAGAGTGAAGAGATTATTGGAAAGACTCCATATGAGTTGCATGATGTCACATGTGTTAGGGGCTAGTAGTGCTTGTTAGCTTATAGAGATTAATAATTTACTTGGCCAAAAAACATTCATGGAATTGCAAGCTCTCTTAGCCTACTTCTTAGTGTTACATTTACATATAATCTGCTGTTATGACTCCAACAAAAGTCCATGTGCCACAATATGATGTATAGTGAAATACACTTAGTGCATATGGGTCACAGGTACTAAACTCATTAGCTTCATATTCAAAACTGAATCCATTGTCTACTCATCCTGACTGTGGCATCTTTAATAACTTCTGGTGAATACCATACACTTATTTCAATATGTGTATGATTGGTTTCCTTTTACATCCTCTGTAACAGAGTTAGGGCTCAGTTTTTAATTATCACAATATAGATGAGATTTCGACATTTAACTTTACTTCCTCGCCAGGATTCTTTCATAGGCAAGCCAAGATCAGTTGTGAAGATCAAAAGCTAATGGTTTATCTAGAATGTCACCTAAAAACAACCCCAGCTGAACTGATATTAGTAAAACATCTAAGCAATTGTGCTTTTCTCAAAAGCCACACAAGTTTGAGCAAAAGAAACTTACACACTACCTCAACATATAAATGTGGGTAGACTGCAGTAAAGACAGAGTTTAAACACAAAATAAATGTTTCATGTAAGTGTGAAAATAAAAGGTTTGTAAATTGCAGTACATATTAGAGAATTTACATTTAATACAATATTTCCAGATTATCTGGATTTTCAGTACTCCAAAATACATCTAGTCCCACTTAGACTGGGTAAATGAGGTTTAGTGTATGTGAATTTTGCAAGATGATTGTAACCACAACTTACCTGTGTCTCTGGCTGTACGAAGAGGTGTTCTAAAAAGTTTAGGTCATCTTCAACATTCTCTGTTTTACCATTTCCTTCACCAATCACAGTTTCACACTTATTGTCTAAGAAACAACTGTTAATTTCAGAATTGTGAGTGGTTTCACCATTTGTCACTGAGTTCTGTTCAAAATTATAGAAATTCCAAGGAGTCCAAGAATATTTATTTTCCTTTATTTGATTGGTGGTTACCACCCCCTCAGAAGAGGTCATTGGAACTTTGGTTTCACTTTGAGTTACAACAGAGGATAAGAAACTTTCAGATGTTTGGAGAAAGTTGGTTTCTGTCTCTTCGTGATACTGCCACATGTCATCACCATTAGTAATTCCTGTAATACCATACACAGTGGCATCTGGACCAGACAACCTCCTGATAGTGCCTCGAATATAGCAGATCAAGTTACAGCAGCAGCCACCAGGTGGCACAGTGAAATTTAGGGACTGATTTGTCAGGGTATGAAGATCTGCAAGCTTATCAAGTAATTTTGACAGTATCCTTCCACCCATTTTGCTTCCATGCTTCCAGTCTAAATAATGCCACAACAATGTTGTGTAATATTCCTGTAAAATAAACAAAATTAATATAGATATATTCAGAAATAACATACGTTAAGAAATGTACCAAAATCTGTAAGATAAATCAGTGTTAAGGAACAAGTAATTTAAATAAATAATAATATGTTTTAAAGTAAGTGTTAGAAAATGAAGGTGCTATATGCAGTTCTACCCTTCCTAAGAACATCAAGCCCAGTTTTATTTGAATGAAAGTGAAGCCTTATGTACCAAAGCCAGTGTCATATTATAAATAACAGGAATATGAACACATTTCAAGAGGGTGTGACACCAAGCCAAGGTATGTAAAATGTGGAAAGGATGCCTATGAGGTGGCCGTGCTCCACCCCAGACTTCTACATAAACTGCCTGTGTCCAATGGATTAGAAAAAATAATATAGGAAATTAAAGTGACCAAGAGAATTTTATCAGACCAGGAATGAAAGAAAATGTAATTTTTTATTTTCTCACCTTCATTTGCCACGACGTTAAACAGACTGGCCGCAAAGTCAGTGTGGCTCAACAAACACAGGAAACAGTGATGCTCACATTAAAAAGACTGTATCTACTTCCAAATGAATACCAGTGGAAACCAGTAATATAATAAAGAGGTGAGCCTCAGTAAGACAATCTAGATGTACAGTAGTTTGGCTCTTCACAAAAAGCCTGCTTTTTCACAGCATAAAGTAAAAACAGATCACAGCCAATGTATGCAGGCATTGCACAGTTCAACAAGAAAATGTCAATAGCAACTGATAAAGGTATCACTTCAGAGGAAATATATATAGGTAAAGGAAGAATATACAGGCAAAATGGCAAGGTTTTCTACTCATTCAGCCCCTTTGTATAGTTTTACATTGAAACATATAGATAGGTCAAAGGAAAAGCTATTTAAATAAATGATATAGTCGTAGAATGTGAATGATTTAAGAATTAAAGTAAGGGAAGTAAAGTTCCTGACACAGTACAGGTTATTGTATCCAAGTATACAAGAGACACTTTTTAGGCCTTCTGACAACACTTCATTTAGAGACTCCACATTGGCTGAGGTAGCACAGTGGTAGGACAGTGGATATAATTAGAAGGACAGTGACTAACTCCCCAGCTGTCAACCCAGATTTTAGTTTTCCATGTTTTCTGTAAATAGGTTAAGGCAAATCGCAGGATGGGTTCTTTAAAAGGATGAAGGATTTGATCATTTTATGGCTTGTGAGAATATTACCAAAATCAACAATTTGGCAAGTTATGGATGCAAAATACTAACTTGAATTATCTACAGAAGGATGAAACAATTGTTAGATGCCAACTTGGGAGGGAGGGAGGGGGTAGGGGCAGGGAGGGAAAGAGATCAATTCAATTTATGGAGAATTGTAGGGACACATGCAGTAACTACAAACTTGCAACTTACTGTAAAAGGTAGATTAAAGAAAGACAAATACTCAATCATAGCATCTGTACATTTTTTTTTTTTTTGGGGGGGGGGGGGACTTTTGGTAATGTTAACAGAGAGCTGCACTCTTTGAAATTCTAAAGTTAACAAGGCTAAAATACTGGGAGCAAAAGGCTGTTTTCAACTTGTATATAAACAAGACTGCAGTTATATGAGTCAAAGTAGTCAAGAAGGGGCTGAAACTGGGTTTCATCCAATTCTCCTATTATTCCATATGTACACAGACCAAGCAATGAAGGAGAACAAGGAGATATGGAGAAAAGGAATTTAAGTTCATAGAGAAATAAGGAACATTTTAAGGTTTGCTGATAATGCTGTACTACCATCAAGGACAGCAAAGAACATAGAAGATGAGTTGAACAGAATGGGTAGTATTTTGAAAAGAGGTGATAAGATGACAACAAAAATAAAACAAGAATAATGTAGTTAGTTAAATGAAATTGGATGATGTTGAGGAAAATACTTTAGAAAGTCAGACACTGAAAATAGTAGTTAAGTTTTGATATTTAGAAAGCAAAATGACTGACAACAGAGAGATTAAAATGCAGATTGGCAACAGCAAGAAAACAATTCCTGAAGAGAAAAATTTGTTTAAATCTAATAAAAATTTAAATGTTAGCAAATCTTTTCTGAAAGTATTTGTGTGGAGTGTGTCCTCATTTGGAAATGAAATATGGACAATTGCCATCATAAGCATGAAGAGAATTAATGCTTTTAAAATTTGGTGTTACATAAGAATGCTGGAGATTAAATTGGTAGATCAAGTAAATAATGAATGTTCACTCATCTGAATTGGAGAGAAAAGAGGTGTACAGGACGACTTATCTGAAACAAATGATAGGTTGATAGTGCATATCCTGAGCCATCAAGGAATAGTTAATTTTGTAATACGGGAAGCTTCAAGGGGTGAAAATCATAGGAGGAGTTGAAAGTTTAATGACAGTAAACAGGCTCAAGAGGATAAGTTGCAATAGATATGCAGAGATGAAAAAACCTGCATACAACAAACTAATGTGGAGTGCTGCATCAAACCAGTCTTTAGACTGGTGACCAGAAGAGCAAGAACACATGAACAGGCACTCAATATTTTACAGAGCTAATTTTAGTTGTGACTGGACTCATGGCTGCAGTGTGTATGGCTCCACAGTACCATCCTGAGTAAAATTTTGGACTTCATTCATCATGAAGGTATTAGTCTGTCAAAATGAGCCTTCCAAACTAATTACTTATCAAGTCTTTATTTCAGGGCTGCAGAATGACACTAAATTACCCCGCAAACTTCCTTGTGCTGCACCATCCATAATAGGTGCAGTGAGTGTCACAGTCTCTGGACTTAAATATCAAGGATCAACCAACAGAAGAAAAAGCATATCTAAATCACTGAAGAGCAACTATTGCAATTACAATCTGAACAGTGGAGCAACCTAGTCATCTTGGTCTGGATGACCTGACTGTTCTATCAATGGGTTCCTCCCTAAATGATAGTGAGACCCAGGCTGTCTAATATTTGACAAAGTACTGGCAAAAGAAATGTAGTATACCAATTTTTTAAGTGTTCGCTGACTAAGTAAAGTAGAAAAATCAGATAACTCTAAGCAAGGTGTGTGTGGTAAGTTCTATATTGGAACTACCAAGAGAAACATAAACACACAGCTGAAGGAACTTATGGAAGTAGAAAAATCAGTTGTACGAGAACACATTCTTTAGTCGGAAAATTATGAAGTGAAGTTTTGAAAACCAGTATTTCATCTACAATAATGAACTATTATCTATGGATATACACAGAAGCCATCATAATCTATAAACATGAGGATAATTTTAATAGAAAAGAAGAAGCCATGAAACTTAGCATTATATGGACAGTTTTATGATGACAACACTTTGATTGTTAAGTTTGATCTATGACAAGGATTATCCCACCCCCCCACCCCCCCCAGATGCCAAATACTGTTGGTGAAAAATTTCTTTTATCACCAGGTTTGAAACAGCTACCTCAGAGTCAAGCACCACTACACAGGCGTACATTGACTACTGATTGTATATGGCAAAAGCTGTGTTAACGTGCACCATTGATTTGTTCTGAGAATTACGTTTCACATTTTCAAGTGTTAATAAACTGTATATGGTATTTATAAACGATGATAAACGGATGAAGACACGAAAAGCATTTTGCCAAACATTGGTATGAGGATAGTAAAGTTTGATCTTGAGCACTTAAAACTTTTCTCAGTCTCTAGGCCACATCGCCCACAAACCAGTTTTATGGTCTTTGCAATGGAATACTGCTGTATGCAGTAGATAAGAAAAGAATTAAAGTAATCTGCAAATTCAGGAGAACACATCACCCTTGATATGTGGTCTTTTCTTAACAGAGCTTGATACCAGTCCAGAGACCACATCATCTTACTTGCGACAACTGTAGTCACGTAATTCAAGTAAGAAGGAAGTGGTATGACAGATAACACGATTACATACTGTTTTAGCGTACGTGTTGAGGTTATTTTCTTAGAAGCTGTCATGATTATTAATAATTACAACGTCCAAAGAGGCCATGGTTTCAGAAACTGGTGTTTATTACTTAGACTTGCAAAAGTGTGAGTCGCATAAGTGAGAAGGCTTAAAATATGAACTACTTCGGAAAGTTGTTAAAATATAGGGGGCAATCAAAAAATTTTTGTTCGGAGACCTTGTAGTCAAGAATCGATATGCCAATCTGGCAAAATCGCCGTGGACATTGAGACAAATATCCCATGACGCACTAGGCTGAAGTTATCCACTGTGTCCTGCTGCGTGAAGCAATCCGAAACTGCATGCTGCACTTCATCCGACGGGAATTGTCGACTCTCAAAAATGTGTGTGAAATCTTGTGGGACTTAACTGCTAAGGTCATCAGTCCCTAAGCTTACACACTACTTAACCTAAATTATCCTAAGGACGAACACACACACCCATGCCCGAGGGAGGATTCGAACCTCTGCCGGGACCAGCCGCACAGTCCATGACTGCAGCGCCTTAAACCATTGCGACTCTCCAGTCTTTTTTAATTGGCCGCAGGCGTGATAATTGCATGGGGAGATATCAGGACTTAGGGCGGCTGCTCGAGTACCTCCTACTAGAGTTAGCGTAACTTCTATGTTATGACTTTTGGGATATGGGGACGTGCGTTATCATGAAGCAGCAGGGCCCCTTCGCACACCGTTCCACACCGGTGATTTTCGACAGACGTGCTGCCCCATACGCACTCTTCGCTCTCCGATAGACGTTTCCTGTCTGCTGGAATCGTTGGCATAATCTTGAGAACACACTTTGTCGCACACGAAGGGCCCGCGTTAAGATCTGCTGTGTTTGACCAGTCTCCAGTCACCCTAGTATTCTATCCCTCATAACGTCATCAATATGTGTTCTTTGAGCCATTTTCAACATACGTCTGAAAACGTCTGCACACTTACTCGCTGCACCGTACTCTGACATGCACCAACACACCTCTGCGTGTGTGGACTGCTGCCACCGTGCGACAACCGCAGGTCAAATGCACCGCATGGTCTAACCAGGAGGTGATTTAAACCCACAAACCACCCGCCAGAACGTTGTTTCTCCATGTATCAGCATTATCCTTAATTTATGAGCATGAGTGTAGTTCTGGAAGATGATGTCTATTCAAATTTCGCACCAGCCACGTAAGAGTGGCTCTAGTAGCGCCATTATGACGATGCAAATCAGGTTTGCTTCACATACGCTAAGCTGCAATTGTCGTGAGCGGTAGTTACCTTTGACACTGAACATGTGAGTTGATGTTAATCAAGAACGCCTTTAAGGCGACAAAGACGTCACCAACAACACCTCCCGAATTTGTACGAAGTTGTGTAATAGGGCTACAAGAAGCCGGATGTTCTTTCTGAGATACTGTAGAAAGACTTGGCAGTAATGTAACCACAGTACACGATTGCTGGCAGCAGCGGTCACGGGGACGTACGGTCGCAACGCAAGAAGACCAGTCACCCTGGCATTTTGCTTGCAAAAAAAGATGTAGAATTTATTTTTTATAAAATGTGAATCTCTAATATTTAAATTGAGTGTTTTATTATTGTCATGCCCTTTTATTTGCTCATTTGTACAAATTTTTGTATATCTCATAAGTAAATACATATTGGGCATTACTGTGTACTTGATTTTCATTGTAACAACTCAATCTCACCAATTAAGGCATATATAAAAATGAATAAAAAATACACGTGAATGAAGAAAAATCAAGAAGATACACATCGAAAACTCGTATTTGCTCATTAGAGACCCACACTGGAAATTTCATTTCATTGAATGACTGACTTGAAAAAAAAAATGGTATTGCTTTGGCTTACAAGTGTATGAACGCTTAACAGTGTCTGGAACTGAAAAACTAGGCTTTTGTAACGTGAATTTTCATGCTTTACAACTTTGATAACATGACGTTTTTCATTTGGAGGAGCCGTTTCTGAGTTACAGGCGTTGGAGCCGTCTTTGCAGCCAAATTGATAAAAGTGATCGAACTTTGACAACAGACTGTGGCCAAACGGCTGTACCAATTTTGGCATCTGAATAGGTCATTCGAGGCAAAATTTAATGCTCTTTCATTCTGGTAATCGTAACATCTTCAGTGGGATGCATAGCTTCCGAGTAATAGGCGAAAGCCTGAAAGAAGTTCTAAAAATTTTTATTTTTATTTGATTTGATTTTATTTTATTTTTGCCACAAAAATTTGTCCCGAGGGGTTTGCAGGTCGAAAACGTGGATTAAACATACTCTCAACTCTGCATACAAACACTGTTAAGCGTTCATACACCTGTAAGCCAAAGTAATTCCATTTTTTCTAAGTCATTCAATGGAATGAAATTTCTGGTGAGAAGCCAGGTCTCTAATGAGCAAATATGAGTTTTCGATGTATATCTTCTTAATTTTCTCCATTCACGTTATTTTTATTCATTTTTATATATGGCTTAATTGGTAAGAGTGGGTTGTTACAATAAAAATCAATTACACAGTAATGGCCAATATGTATTTACGTAAGAGATATTCAAAAATTTGTACAAATGAACAAATAAAAGCGCATGAAAATAATAAAACCAACAATTTAAATATTAGAGATTCGCATTTTGTCAAATTTCTATTCCATCTAGGTCCTTTGGGAAACTGCGGCAGGTCCCGGTCCAGCATCCGATTTTTAGCATCCATTGCAGCACCTTCATCCACATCCTCGTCCTGAAACGTATCTTTGATATCTCTTCCTCATTCTCGTCGAGCTCAATTTTTGCGAAGTTCTTGCGGGAGAAGCTGCAACAGTGTTCGCACAGGAGCAGTTCAATCCAGATTTGCAACGTCCACATACCACTGTGCATCCTGCTTTGCATGCACAGGAAACCATCTTAAGTAGCGTCTGTGGTGCCACACCTTTTGATATGTCTGCATAAGTAGAAGAAACTAACGAACAAGCCCAAAAACAATTTATTAGTCTGTTCAACTAACCAAAACAAATTCCCCAAGTATAACACCAACACAAAACAGTGATCCGTCTTCGAATCACAACTACATACAAGAATAATATAGAAAACAACTGAAGTAATTTACTACTAGTCTCCACCAGAGACTTCTCCGATATACCAAGCCTAATCCACAGATCAGCGAGAAGATCCAAGCCGGACTGCCGGGGCGGCAGCTATCCATGTCTGCTGGCGGTCGATGAACGGCCGGCGCGTGGCCGAGCGCCGGCCTTTATAGCGCTTCGGCGGATGAGTACCTCGGAACTATTTTCCATCACGTGGTTTGACGTGTGAAAATAGTTCCGGGATCTGCAGCGATCTCTTCCTTATGTTTATGTGGGCCGGTAGTGGCCCCTGGTGGCCGCTGGTGTCTATGCTTTGGTTTTGTTGTTGTGATTGTTGTTGTGGCCGTTCATCAATATTGCCTGTCGGTTGTGTAGTGCTTTGGTGTGCCTGCGAGGCGGGCAACCGCGGCTGCAGGCTGTCAGTTTGGTTGCTGATACTCTAGGCGCCGTGATGTCTTGTGGAGAAGGCCACAGCACCTTTCGCCATCGTCACGGGAAACAAGCTTTATAAGTTTTTCTTCTGGCCCCACTGTCATGGATCAGTTTCCTTCCCAGCCGAGACTGCATCTGATGGCAGGATCGCAATTAGTGCCACCTTGCTGCGTCCGATCTTGGCAGAACCTTTCAGTTTTGAGAGACTTTCTCGGGGCAGACTTTACAAAAAGCTCATACCTGAGCTCGTCCAAAGTCGCGCAATTGGAATACTCATAAAATGTTAACATTAGCTGTTCTCCTGCGTGTCTTCTTGAGAGACTGAGGGTTTAACAAGTTCAGCAGCTTGCACTTTGAGTGTGGCTGTTGTTCCATACGGTTTAGTAACTTCCCTTTCCCTCGGAAAAAAGAGTGTAGCATCACATCCTGTGAAGGCATGGTTGAAAAAAGAAAATGGAGGCTCGAAACTGGAAGAATTACCGGAGTACCACATTCCTGCTGATTCTCCTCTTCCCGGTTCATGGAAGTACAAGTCGCTGTAGTTGTTTCCTCGACCTGTTAGGAGAACAAGTATATCAATGTCCTCGTTCACGACTGCTACACCGTCAGACTCAGCAACTTTGAAAACAACTGTTTACACAATTAATGAAACCGCATCTTCTTCTGCCTGTAGCAATTGAATACCTTCATCCTCAAAGTTCCCCATGAACATCAATGCCAAGCGTTTCTCGTAGCTCTCATTTGCGAGAAACTTCTCCTGTGCGACTGCACCATTTGCATTTTCATTGAAAATAGTATCTGATGCAGAACACGGTGTCTTTAATAGACGAGATCTTACAGAAGACGTTGCTCCCCTTTGCAGTCCATTACTTGGGTAGCCATCGAATGTAACTGTGATTTCGGATCCGTAGTGGTTCCTCAAACAGTTTTCATATTTCATAGAGATAACTCCACGCTTTTCTTTGATGTGCCAAACGACGTTATGGAGCAGGTAAGGGCCATCCATTACAAAGCTTTTTATTTTGGGCACGTCATTCTACTGGAGAGGTGTAAATGCATCATAGAGAGATGATTTTGTACCCTTATTGAGACCTTCTTTTGTGAACAATGACATGGGTATGGGGAAAGTACAAATGAGAAACAGAACTTCAAGTCTCTGTCGGACTGTCTGATAACACGCAACTGTGAAACAATGTTAGTGTTTATGGTAGGAATCCTCTTCTTCCCTATCCTGAATCCGTAGTGCAGGATGTAAGTGTTATAACCTAGAGGTTGCATTGAAATGAGACGTTTTTAAAGTTCTTTGCTTTAATTCCGGTGATCACCGTAATTCCTTCCACTAATGTCTGATGACAATTAACAGATTCATCACCAATTACTCCACTGTTTATTGACATAAGCACATTGCATTTTGGAAAAGGTGGAGGTTTTAACATCCAATCAATCAGTTTTTCACTGTCTGCTGCTTTTCGAACTCTGCGTTGAAGCTCTTAAATCCACATATTGCTCGCTTGTTCCTGATGACGTATCACAGTATTCTTCAAATTCTTCAAGAATGCTATCCCTGAAGTACACTTTGTGACCACTGAATCTGAAAACCCACATCCGTGAGTTAAACCGCATTTCACTTTCGTTGTCGCCGTTAAAATTTTATCTATTTTCATATCAGACCACACCACACACCAAAATTTATCACTTCGCGTAATGGTGAAGTAGACTTGAGTTGTAAAATTGTTGAATTCAGCAGCGTCCATTCGGTCTTCCAGTGTGAGCACTTTTATCATACAGGACATTACCAACAGCATGAAAGTATGGGGCGGTTACTTGATGTGTTTAAATACAGACTCCAGTTTCCATTGAGTGTGAGTGTAACCATGCAATAGTATTGCACCCATAATTTCGCTTGCAAGTGTATCAACGCTTTATTACTATAAACTGTAAACTACACTACTGGCCATTAAAATTGCTACACCAACAAGAAATGCAGATGATAAACGGGTATTCATTGGACAAATATATTATTTTAGAACTGACATGTGATTAAATTTTCACGCAATTTGGGTGCATAGATCCTGAGAAATCAGTACCCAGAACAACCACCTCTGGCCGTAATAACGGCTTTGATACGCCTGGGCATTGAGTCAATCAGAGCTTGGATGGCGTGTACAGGTACAGCTGCCCATGCAGCTGCAACACGATACCACAGTTCGTCAAGAGTAGTGACGGGCGTAGCCCATGCTGCTGCAAACGTCGTTGTACTGTTCATGCAGATGGTTGTCTTGCAAACGTCACTATCTCTTGACTCAGGGATCGAGACGTGGCTGCACGATCCGTTACAGCCATACGTACAAGTTGCCTGTCATCTCGACTGCTAGTGATACAAGGCCGTTGGGATCCATCACGGCGTTCCGTATTACCCTTCTGAACCCACCGATTCCACATTCTGCTAACAGTCATTGGATCTCGATCAACGCCGGCTGGTGTGGCCGACCGGTTCTAGGCGCTTCAGACTGGAACCGCGTGACCGCTACGGTCGCAGGTTCGAATCCTGCCTCGGGTGTGGATGTGTGTGATGTCCTTAGGTTAGTTAGGTTTAAGTAGTTTTAAGTTATAGGGGACTGATGACCTCAGATGTTAAGTCCCATAGTGCTCAGAGCGATTTGAACCATTCTCGACCAACGCGAGCAGCAATGTGGTGATACGATAAATCGCAATCGCGATAGGCTACACCGCCCTTTATCAAAGTCGGAAACGTGATGGTACGCATTTCTCCTCCTTACACGAGGCATCACAACAACGTTTCACCAGGTCAACTGCTATTTGTGTATGAGAAATCGGTTGTAGACTTTCATCATTTCAGCACGTTGTAGGTGTCGCTACCGGCGCCAACCTTGTGTGAATGCTCTGAAAAGCTAATCATTTGCATATCACAGCATCTTCTTCCTGTCCGTTAAATTTCACGTCTGTAGCACGTCATCTTCGTGGTGTAGCAATTTTAATGGCCAGTGGAGTAAGATGCTTTTGTAACCTGCAATTTCATGGTCTACAACTTCGATAACTTGACATTTTTCATTTGGAGTAGCTGTTTTTGAATTTCAGACGTTGGAGCCGACTTTTTAGCCAAGTTGGTAAAAATGACCGTACTTTTACAACAGATTGTGTCCAAACGGTTGCACGGATTTTGACATTTACGTAGGTCGTTCGACGCAAAATTTAATGCTCTTCCATGTTGCTAACGGTAACATTTTCAATGGGATGCATAGTTTCCGAGTAGTAGGCGAAAATCTGAAAAAAATGCTAAAATTTCGTGTTTTTTTTCCCCGAGGGTTTTGAAAGTCGAAAACTTGAATTCTATCTACTCTCAACTATACACACAAGATAAAAAATAAAATGTTATATCTCATTTTTTGCAACCAAAGGACCTTTTTTGTGACGCACTTACTGGAGTATTACTGAGAGGGAAGACCATTGTGTTTGCCGTATGGATCTGGCGCATCGTACTGTACCTGCAGCAGCAATTTGGGCAGCAACTGGAATCACAGTGACACAACCGGCTGTTACAAATCGGTTACTTCAAGTACAGGTTCGAGATTGATGCCTTGTAGCGTGCGTTCAACCAACCCCAAACCACCGCCATTTACGACTTCAGTGGTGTCGAGCGAGAGCTCATTGGAGGGAAGGTGAAGGTCTGTTGTGTTTTCTGATGAAAGCGATTCTGCCTCAGTGCTAGTGATGGCACTGTTAGTTACAAGGAGGCAAGTTGAGGGTCTACAACCAACCTGCTGCTCCTGAAGTTACGATCTTGGGTACATTTTGTACGACAGCCGAAGCACTCTCATGATTATCCCACGCACGCCGACTGCTAACTTGTACGTCAGTCTGGTGCTTCGATTCATGAAAAGCATCCCAGAGCGTGTTTTCCAACAGGATAACACTCTCCCACGTACCGCTATTGTAGCCCAGCACGCCCTGCAGAATGTCGACACGTTGCCTTGGCCTGCCCGATCGCCAGATCTGACTCCAATAGAGCACATACGGGACATCATCGGACAACAACTCCAGCGTCACCTACAAACGGCATTACATGTCCCTGTGTTGACCGCCAAGTGCTACAGGCACTTAACTCCATCCCACAAACTGACATGTGACACGTGTACACTACAATGCAAGCCCATTTGTATGCTTGCGTTCAAGCGTTCAACAGTTTGCCGGTTACACCGGTTATTAATGTACCAGCATTTCACATTTGCAGTTGCTTATTTCGCGCTTACTTTAACCTGTGATCTTGCAATATTAATCACTCTAATATATTACCTACACAAATGTATTCCCAAAATTTCATTACACTACGCTAGTTAATTTCTGATGTTGCGATTTTTTTCCGTCAGTGTATTTGCCCTTTACCTATTGTATCGCCTATCTCATCTCTTATCAGTGCTCCTACTTTCTACATGGGTACAAAACAAAAGACCCCTGCGCTTATATTCACAAACTACAACTCTATAGGACACCTAATGTTTCGCTCCTCTAAAACATTCGGCTACCTCGCACGGCTTCATGTCCTTCAATTGTTAATGAAAGTGGATTGCTCCTTTTTAAGATAATCACCAGTCTGCAACGCTTTTTATATTTTTTAATTTCTTTTAGTATTTGTGTCTAAAAAATTAAGAAAGTCAAACGTTTAATTTTATACAAATAAAGTCAATGAAATTCATATTTTATATTAAAAAACTTATGTAAATATTTCAATATTTACTTACACTGTTTCCATCTTTACATGTTTTTAAACTTTTTTGGCTGTAGACTGGTATGTTGGAGCAAAGGCCGGCCGCCATAGCTCATACAATAAAAAAGTAGTATCTAAACTATTGTCCCTCTTATTACGAAATATGCTCTATACAAACACTTTATAGCTATTCGGTAACGAAAATCTTCTGTATTGGAACTACTTACTAACAGAAAGCATAAAATAGGGATATTTTCGGTGCTTACCTGTATCCTTTCCACCTGCAACGAGTTTCTCACTCCCGGGTGGTACGGATTTAGAAGTGCGATGACCAGAAGAAGTAGCAAAGTAGGATCATCCATGTTAAGCGATTGCAACCTCCTAATGAAATGAGATTCCATGTAGTAGTTTTCTGCAGTACAAATGTTGCAACCACCATCCGAGTTTCCCGCTGTTAGTGACCTGACGGAATAGGCTTGCTGGTCCAGTGATTGGTTTGCATCAGAATGAGTCCATCCAGATTCCGCGCATTCATTGTTGTAGGGAGTGGAAGCAGTTCTGTCAGCGAAGAAAACATCGAGATCATTTGTGTGGTTCCACGAATTCTCATTAGCAGAATCCCCTTCATCTGCTAGACTCGTCACTGCATATGACTGATTAGCTGAAAAGTTCACGTCACCGAATAACCTATCGTTCTCCTCTTTAACTGCGAGTCCGGCTGTGTCTTGGTACTCATTTTTACAGTACAGTTTTGCTGCAACGTAAATAAAACACACCTGAGTAAGTACGGACTCAAACAGAGTGTAGAATTCGCCGATGACTATCGGCGAAGAGGAAGCCACCACAGTGTAGCAGAACCTAATTATAAGTTCAACCACTGTCCTAATATCGTCTTCATTTTTCTGCAGAAACTGCATAGGATCTTGAGAGACGTTTACCGGCATTGTTAAATGGTAAGGAAAATTCGTCACCTCGTTCACGCTGCCTGTGGCGTCTTTAGTCTGGTTCTGTGCTGTGCAGTTCTCACACGCCCTACGAAACGCCGAGATAATAGCGTTGAGATCGTGCAGTTCTGCCGGTGACAGGTACTTGGGTAGTTCAGCAGCATTTTCTGTTTGTTGGCAAGCCTCTCTCTTCCTTGCAGCACCACACTGAAAATTAGAAGGTGATATGTGTTACAAACATTCAGCAAATTTCTCGATTTTACTTCATATACATAAAACACGTAAAAAGACGAAATTTCTTGTCTGATTAAAGCTGTGATTCGAACCAGGACTCGAAACAATCTACATATACTTGATTACTGTGCATTTCATAATACAGTGCCTGGCAGATGGTATATCGAACCACCTTAAAACCATTTCTCTACCGTTCCATTCGAGAACGGCACGTGGGAAAAACTAGCACTTCAGTCTTTCTGTACACGCTCTGATTTCTTTTACATTATGATGATGCTCACCTCTCCCTACGTACGTGGACGCCAAAAAAATATTTTCGCAATCGAAGGAGAAAGCTGATGACTGAAGTTTTGCGACAAGGTCCTGCCGCGACGAAAAACGCCTTTGTTTCAATAATTACCACCTCAAATCACATGTCATGTCCGTGGCACCCTCTCCCCTATTTCGAGATAACACAAAACGGGCTGCACTTCTTTGAACTTTACCGATGTTCTCTATGGGTCCCATCTGTTGCGGATACTACATCGTACAGCAATACTCCACAAGAGGAAAATGGGATCTGGATGTTGTTGTTGTGGTCTTCAGTCCTGAGACTGGTTTGAAGCAGCTCTCCATGCTACCCTATCTTGTGCAAGCTTCTTCATCTCCCAGTACCTACTGCAACCCACATCCCTCCGAATCTGCCTAGTGTAGTCATCTCTCGGTCTCCCTCTACGATTTTTACCCTCCACGCTGCCCTCTGATACTAAATTGGTGATCCTTTGATGCCTCAGAACATGTCCTACCAACCGATCCCTTCTTCTGGTCAAGTTGTGCCACAAACTTCTCTTCTCCCCAATTCTATTCAATACCTCCTCATTAGTTCTGTGATCTACCCATCTAATCTTCAGCATTCTTCTGTAGCGCCACATTTCGAAAGCTTCTATTCTCTTCTTGTCCAAACTATTTATCGTCCATGTTTCACTTCCATACATAGCTACACTCCATACAAATACTTTCAGAAATGACTTCCTGACACTTAAACCTATACTCGATGTTAACAAATTTCTCTTCTTCAGAAACGCTTTCCTTGCCATTGCCAGTCTACATTTTATATCCTCTCTACTTCGACCATCATCAGTTATTTAGCTCCCCAAATAGCAAAACTCCTTTACTACTTTAATTGTCTCATTTCCTAATCTAATTTCCTCAGCATCACCCGATTTAATTTGACTACATTCCATTATCCTCGTTTTGCTTTTGTTGATGTTCATCTTATATCCTCTTTTCAAGACACTGTCCATTCCGTTCAACTGCTCTTCCAAGTCCTTTGCCGTCTCTGACAGAATTACGATGTCATCGGCGAACCTCAACATTTTTATTTATTCTTCATGGATTTTAATACCTACTCCGAATTTTTCTTTTGTTTCCTTCACTGCTTGCTCAATATACAGATTGAATAACATCGGGAAGAGACTACAACCCCGTCTCACTCCCTTCCCAACCACTGCTTCCCTTTCATGTCCCTCGACTCTTATAACTGCCATCTGCTTTCTGTACAAATTGTAAATAGCCTTTCGCACCCTGTATTTTACCCCTGCTACCTTCAGAATTTGAAAGAGAGTATTCCAATCAACATTGTCAAAAGCTTTCTCTAAGTCTACAAATGCTAGAAACGTAGGTTTGCGCTTCCTTAATCTAGCTTCTAAGATAAGTCGTAGGGACAGTATTGCCTCACGTGTTCCAACATTTCTATGGAATCCCAACTGATCTTCCCCGAGGTCGGCTTCTACTAGTTTTTCCATTCGTCTGTAAAGAATTCGAGTTAGTATTTTACAGCTGTGACTTATTAAACTGATAGTTCGGTAATTTTCACATCTGTAACACCTGCTTTCTTTGGGATTGGAATCATTATATTCTTCTTGAAGTCTGAGGGTATTTCGCCTGTCTCATACATCTTGCTCACCAGATGGTAGAGTTTTGTCAGGACTGGCTCTCCCAAGGCTGTCAGTAGTTCCAATGGAATGTTGTCTACTCCGGGGGCCTTGTTTTCACTCAGGTCTTTCAGTGCTCTGTCAAACTCTTCACGCAGTATCGTATCTCCCATTTCATCTTCATCTACATCCTCTTCCATTTTCATAATATTGTCCTCAAGTACATCGCCCTTGTATAGACCCTCTATATACTCCTTCCACCTTTCTGCTTTCCCTTCTTTGGTTAGAACTGGGTTTCCATCTGAGCTCTTGATGTTCATACAAGTGGTTCTCTTAACTCCAAAGGTGTCTTTAATTTTCCTGTAGGCGGTATCTATCTTACCCCTAGTGAGATAAGCCTCTACATCCTTACATTTGTCCTCTAGCCATCCCTGCTTAGCCATTTTGCACTTCCTGTCGATCTCATTTTTGAGACGTCTATATTCCTTTTTGCCTGCTTCGTTTCCTGCATTTTTATATTTTCTCCTTTCATCAATTAAATTCAATATTTCTTCTGTTACCCAAGGATTTCTACTAGCCTTCATCTTTTTACCTACTTTATCCTCTGCTGCCTTCACTACTTCATCCCTCAAAGCTACCCATTCTTCTTCTACCGTATTTCTTTCCCCCATTCCTGTCAATTGCTCCCTTATGCTCTCCCTGAAACTCTGTACAACCTCTGGTTCTTTTAGTTTATCCAGGTCCCATCTCCTTAAATTCCCACCTTTTTGCAGTTTCTTTAGTTTTAATCTACGGGGTCATAACCAATAGATTGTGGTCAGAGTCCACATCTGCCCCTGGAAATGTCTTACAATTTAATACCTGGTTCCTAAATCTCTGTCTTACCATTATGTAATCTATCTGGAAACCTTCTAGTATCTCCAGGGTTCTTTCATGTATACAACCTACTTTCATCATTCTTGAACCAAGTGTTAGTTATGATTAAGTTATGCTCTGCACAAAGTTCTACCAGACGGCTTCCTCTTTCATTTCTTAGCCCTAATCCATATTCACCTACTACGTTTCCTTGTCTTCTTTTTTCTAATACAGAATTCCAGTCACCCATGAGTATTAAATTTTCGTCGCCCTTCACTACCTGAATAATTTCTTTTATCTCATCATACATTACATCAATTTCTTCGTCATCTGCAGACACAGTTGGCATATAAACTTGTACTACTGTAGTAGGCATGGCTTTGTGGCTATCGTGGCCACAATAATGCATTCACTATGCTCTATGTAATAGCTTACCCGCACTCCTATTTTTTTATTCATTATTAAACCTACTCCTGCATTACCCCTACTTGATTTTGTATTTACAACCCTGTATTCTCCTGACCAAAAGTCTTGCTCCTCCTGCCACCAAACTTCACTAATTCCCACTATATCGAACTTTAAGCTATCCATTTCCTATTTTAAATTTTCTAACTTACCTGCCCGATTAAGGGATCTGACATTCCACGCTCCGATCCGTAGAACGCCAGTTTTCTTTCTCCTGATAACGACATCCTCTTGAGTAGTCCCCGCCCGGAGATCCGAATGGGGGACTATTTTACCTCCGGAATATTTTACCCAAGAGGACGCCATCTTCATTTAATCATACAGTAAAGCTGCATGCCCTCGGGAAAGATTACGGCCGTAGTTTCCCTTTGCTTTCAGCCGTTCGCAGTACCAGCACAGCAAGGCCGTTTTGATTATTGTTCCAAGGCCAGATCAGTCAATCATCCAGACTGTTGCCCCTGCAACTACTGAAAAGGCTGCTGCCCCTCTTCAGGAACCACACGTTTGTCTGGCCTCTCAACAGATACCCCTCCGTTGTGGTTGCACCTACGGTACGGCTATCTGTATCGCTGAGGCACGCAAGCCTCCCTACCAACGGCAAGGTCCATGATTCATGGGGGGAGGATCTGGATATTGACAAGTTATCATACAACTGATTCTGCTTTATTTTCGCTTATGCTTTACTCATTCAGACAGTTATTATACAAATTTAACATTATCACACGCTGCAGAAATAAGTAAATCAGATATTTTATTAATACAATCTTTCAGTATGTGCGTTTTGTAAAAACAACTCTCGCAAGCAGTGCAGATACGTTTTTATGAACGATGCATCATTTGCCATGACATGTCACTACTGATCATAAAAACTGCGACTGAACAATGCAATCACTCCTTGTTTAGAAACTGATACTAATGTGTGTAAGAGTAACTGCGCCTCACCCTAAAGTTAGATACATTTCTACGCCTTGGTATCTGCAGTGATACATTCCCCATTGTCTGTCAGCATTTATGTGGCCGTTCAGTATTATAGAGAGAGAAAGAGAGAGAGAGGAAGATAATCTGGGCTTCTGAATTCAGCATGTGGTCTATTCTGACGACAGGGAACGTGTACAAGGTTCAGATAACGAAGTTCGGAAAATGTGTTGCAAATGCTTGTCAATTTCCTAAAGGATGTTTCTGCGCCTATACAAATTTAATTTAACGAATTATTTTTAACTGTTATTTTCTATTCTCATTTATTTATTTATTTATTCAGCAATCTTCCGACTGGTTTGATGCGGCTAACCACGAACTCTTCTCCTGGGCCAACCTGATCATCTCAGGGTAGCACTTGCACTCTATATCCTCATTTATTTGCTGGATGTGTTCCAGTCTTTGTCTTCCATTACAATTTTTAGCCTCTACAGCTCCTTATAGTACCCGTGGAGGTTATCTCCTGATGTCTTAATAGATGTCCTATCATCCTGTTCCTTCTTCTTGTCAATGTGTTCCGCATGTTCCTTTCCTTGACGATTCTCCAGAGAAACTCCTCATTCGTTAACATTATCAGTCCAACTAATTTTCAACATTCTTCTATAGCACCTCATCTCAAATGCTTCGATCCTCTCTTTTCCGGTCTTCTCACATTCCATGACTCATTACCATACAATTTATCCTCAAAACGGACGTTCTCAGAAACTTCTTCCTAAAATGAAGGTCTATGCTTGATATTATTGGACTTCTCATGGCCAGGAACGTCCTGTTTGAGTGCGCTACTCTACGTTTTATGTCCTCCTTGTTTCGTACGTCATGTGTTGTTGTGCTTCCAGGATATCAGAATTCGTTGACTTCTTCTTTTTCGCGGTCACAGGTTTTTATGTTAAGTTTATCGCTAACCTCGTTTCTGCTACTCTTCATTATTTTCATTTGTCTTCGGTTTACTCTCAAATCATGTTATGTACTTATTAGACTGTTCGTTCTATTTCACATTCGACGAGAATAGCAATAACGTTTGCGAATCTTGTCAGTGGTATCTTTCATTTTGAGTTTTAATTAGACTCTTGCATCTTTCTTTTAATTCTGTCATTGCTTCTTCAACATATTTATTGAACGGTAAGGGCGAAAGGCTGCATCCCAGTCTTACAACCATTTTAATCCGAGTAATTCGTTTTGGTTTCCACTTTTATTGTTCCCTCGTGGTTCTTGTACAAACTATATATTACCCGCTGGCTCCTCTTCTTGTCACAATTTCAAACATATTGCTCCATTTTACATTGTCGAGCCCTTTTTCTAGGTCGACAAAACCTTTGAACCTGCCTTTATTTTTCTGAAGTCTCGTTTCCGTTATCAGTCGCAGCGTCAGAAATGCCTCTTTGGTGTCCTTACCTACAATGATGCTGACTCTAACACTACGTTATGTCTTTAATATCGACTCTCATTTCTTTTTATCTCATACTGTCGGACAAGCTGCCTCCCCCCCTGCAAAGGCCTCCAACAATGTACTCTTTACATCTGTCTACATTCTCCTCTTTTCTTAACATTACGATGACCTCACCCTCTTATTGTTGAAGCTTCTAAATCGCTCAAAGGTTGTTTTGACTTGTGTGTATATTGAATCAATCCTACAAGCGACCATTTCATTTTTGATTCCTTCACATTTCTCCTGCGGCCAATTCGCCTTGGCTTTCCTACACTTCCTGTTTATTTAATTCCTTAGTTGCTTATAAAGCTGTACTTCTGTCTTTCTCTGCTATTTTTGTACTTTCTTGTTTCGTCGGTCATTTGTAGTATTTCTTTCGTTACCTAAGGTTTCTTCGCCTTCCATGAACCTATGTTTCTCTGTCCAACTTCCGTAACTGACCTTTTTAGAGATGCTCATTCTTCTTCAAATAAACTGCCTACTATGGTATTCGACTGTATCTATTATACTTATTGAACTTCAAACAGTTGTTATCATTCCTCATTAGTTCGACATCCCACTTCTTTCCACATTTCGGACAATTCTCTTAATCTTCAGGCCATTCATCATCATTAGTAAATTGTGGTTCGAATCGATATATTCTCCTGAGTACGCCTTACTATCCAGTTTCTGAGTACGGAATCTCTGTCTGACCATGATGCAATTTTCCTGTCTCTGGGCCTTTCCTTGTATACATCCTCCTCTGGTGATTTTTAACAGTGTATTCGCTGTTGATAGCCAGTATTTATTGAGGAACTCATTCTTTTTCCTCTCTCATTCTATCGAGCCCATATTCTCCTTATTTTTGTCCTCCATTCCGTCCGTTACCAGCGTGTTCCAGTCTCCCATGATTATTAGATTACCCTCTTCCTTCACATGCTGAATTACCCATTCAGTAGTCTCTCAAACTTTGTGTGTCTTCTGCTTGTGACGTCAAAATGTATAGCTGGACTATTGTTGTTAGACGTGGTTTGATGTCGATTCTGATGAGAACAATCCTATAACTGAACTGTTAACAGAAACTCACTGTCTGTCTAACCTTCCCAGTCATATCGAGCAGAAATCTTTATCTTCTTTCCATTTCACTTCACTGACCTTCGTCATATCTACTGTATACTGAAGATTTTCTAGCTTCTCTACCACGTTCAAGCTTCTGACATTCCACGCTCCGACTCGTAGAATGCTACACTTTCGTAGTTACCTCCTTACCGGAGATCCGAATGGAGGATTTATGCGGAATATATTTTTAATGAAGTGGTTTCCATTGGCTTATGAATCCTCAAGCCGTTTATTACTGCTGATTCTTGGCCTTTTAGGGGCAGTTTTCTATCCCAGGGCAAGTCTGAATATTTTTATTCAAAATTCAAGCAGTGGCTGGGACAGGACCCAAGAGATTTTGATTACTAGTAAAAGGCGCTATACCTGGACCACAGGTCCTTATAATTTCCCGTTATAATAAAAAAAATCACAAAAGTGATAATAAAATTATTAGCTTATTAGAGGGAAGGAATTACGGCGGACTACGCTGAATAAGGGATCTCTAGGCACACAGAAGCTCTGAACTCTAAGACTACAGTTTTCTGTCCAGGTAACATAGAGAGCGCTGATTGGAAAACATTACACCGACGCGCTGACAACTTCAAAATTAATTCAGAATGTTGGTATTTGGTCAAATTTGCTGAAAAGAAAAACGCTTTACGACTGAATGATTTGCTATAACGGTAGCATAAAAAATGATGAACACTTCTCTAATCATTCGATGCGATTCTTTTCTGTTCGAATGTGTTATTGACTGTGAGGCGGACTATGATGTGTAGGCTAGTCGGATACCAAAAACGCATCCCATTATTCTAGACGGACGTTATGTCGAACAGCTTCTCATTAAACACACCCACGTCAGCCTCCGTCACATTGACACACGAATAGTACTTGCCCATTCCATAAAGTTTCGGGATTGCAGTCTGATGACGTCAACTCCTTACCTCAGTATTTCGGCTGACAACCATTTAGCTATTTTCGGGTGAATGCTTTGCGCTTGAGGTTGCTGGTTCGCAGCGCTAACTTTATACCAAAAATTGCCTCGGAGACGCAAAAGCAACCGCTACATGAGCGACATTTTCGAATACTGTTCCATCTATGGCGCGCAGGCACATGCGTATTGGCGATCTACTCTTGAGCTCCCTGTCAGCGCGCTCGCGGTGTTAAAATTACGATGTCAAATTAATAAAACTAACTCTCGCTATACGTGTCACTAGCCATAAAATGTTTCCTGTCTGCAGATATTAAGGAAATCACCGGGACCCACGCCTTGTCCAGGTCAAAGTCGCCATCACGATTAATAAGATCTCCGCCATACGTATTTCCACCGATTCCTTAACAATTGAATCCCAGAAGGATCCCGTTAAGGCCAATGTACCCTTGGCGGAATAATTCTGAGAATGTCCTACAGAAGTACAATGCTCGGCTACGGCTGACTTACTGGGCTGTGAAAGACGAGTGTGCCGATCAGGTTCAACGCCCGTTTCACGGTTTGTGGGCGTTGTCGGACCAAGGTAGGATTTGCCACAGTAGAACGGTATTCTGGAGACTCTAGTCCTTCGCATTCTCCAATGGTGCTGTACCGAACCGAGAAGAGCCCAAGACTTTGTAGATTGCCGGAAGATTACTTTAACATAATGCTCCCTTAGGATTCTGCCATAATTTCTACGAATTATTACCGCCGACATACGGAAGAAATACCCTGAACATGATCCGCTCCTTCTCGTCTTGCGCATGTGGGCTGCCATGCTCGTTTCTCCTTGAAGCCGCACTGATCTAATGTGGGGAATATCCATTATCTTTGAACACGAATTGTGTACGTTTTCCGGCTCCTCTGCAAGGCTGTCTCTATCACACACTACGTGTGCCAGGCGTACCAACATTCGAAGAACGTCCATAGTTTGTGACGAGTGGTGGCAACTAGACGCCTGGAAATACACGTCTTTACGTATGGGCTTACGGCAAACGGAAAGCCCCAACGATCCATCCACTTTCGTACTGACCAAGACGTCCAGAAACGGCAGACAGATCCCCTTGTCCAGTCTCGTGGATTGAATTCAGATGCTGCAAAAAGCCTGACAGTTCTTCTACACCGTAGGGCAACATTACAAACGTATCACCTACATATCGCCAGAAGACTTTTTCTTAAGTTCGGCTGAATCAAGTGCCCTCACCTCAAAGTGTTCGCTAAAAAATTTTGATAACAGAGGGGAGTGAGGACTACCCATGGCAATTTGCTCAAAATATTCATTGTTGAAGAAAAAGTAGGTTGAGCACTGGGCATGATAAAGTAGCGCCGTCATATCGATTTTGAACTTACTGCTGATGAGCGACAATGAATCCATGAGTCCTGGTAAAGAGTGGGCCGACAATGAAGCTTACTAATTTACTGATTCGAAGTGACTTTAGTCTATTAATAAAGTCAACAGAGCTGCGAATATGATGCAAGCACTTTCTCAATAAAGCAGCAAGCAGCCAGGTCATACGTCGGAGCACCGATATTGCTCAAAGGACATAATGGAAGGCCTTCTTTATGGATCTTCGGAAGACCATGTAACCTTTGCGGAACGGAACTGTGAGGTCTTAAACTTTTTGCCGCTTATTGCGGAAGAGAAGAAGAATTCAACAATGCTGAAACTTCCCTTTCTACTCTTCCTGTGGTGTCTTTATCAATCTTCCGGTATGTTGGTTTACTCAGCAAGCTATAAATCTTTAGGTCGTAGAGCTCAACGTGGCAACAGCAAAGTGGCGCGCCCCTTATCCGCTGGAAGGACCAACATGTGAGAATCTTTCCGTAATTAACGTAGTGCGGCCGTTCCCGCGGAGGAAACTTTGCTCTTCTGAGGTACAGATCTCGTAAGTGTGCGACTTGTTTCTTCAGCAGCGTCTCTGGGAAGAAGTCCAACTGCTTCTCCAGCAACACTTACTAGAGCTCCATGGGATTATCCGTTACGGAACCCCGCGTTCAACATCGCGTGCTGAACATTGTGCTCTAGAACACCTGTGCCCCATCAGCATCAGACCTATCGCAGACCGCCGCCTATCCTATTTTAAAGAAAATTGAACAGCGCACCAGCTACGCCGTTCTCGAGGTGCTCGCCCACAGGAGCCAGTTCGTAATAATTCGCCGTTTGTCAAAGTTGCTGATTTCAGTGAATTTCGCCATTTGCAGCCTGTCGGTAGGCTGACTTCCCATTGGTCTTGCTCTGTTTATCTACTATCCTTACCGCGTCACGTGCCCACAACGCTATCAGGTGGTATTCAGTCTATTGGTGTAGAGTGGTCATGAATGTAATGATGTACGGAAAGAAAAGTGGGAAGAGACACTACGACACATCGCCCGCCATGACTATAATCTGCAACTTATATATCCTCCCCCCTCCCCCCCCCCCCACCCCCCGCCAAGCCTCCCTCCCTGCCTACAAAAAAAATTGATGTTGTGTTGCATTGTTGGCTGAGATATCACACGGCTCAGCCATCTGTCGGAAAGGGGGTCCTTCCTCTTCGCACATTAGACTGTTTTCTTTGCAGATACATGAGAGCGATCAGGAGCTTCACGCCGCCTTGTCGGCCGAATACTGGCAGGGTAAATTTTTCACCACAATGAGTCGAACCCTGGAACTTGTCATAGATGGCAGTTAAAGTCCATGGTAAGTGTGCATCTTCATCACGTCAACATTACCTCCGATATAGAACAGGCGTCGCAGTTGGTGAGACACATCAGGAGGGAATTAAAATCACGCAAACGTTTCGTGTGAGTAGTATCGTATTAGCCAATAATTCTGAGCAGGAGACAATGTAAACTAAAACAGCCGTTTCCCACCACAACTATAATCCCGCATCATAAAATGGAACAACTTACAGAATCATCATAAATTTTTTGAGGGGTTGTAACCTGCATATATACGAGGGCAACTCAGTAATCAAAAGGCAGTTTATTTTGCTCCGTACGTTGACAGCACTGACACAACAGTGCCATGGCTAACATCATTGTTATTCTTATTCGTTAGCTGTGTCTTTTCAGGGAACAGTTCTGTTCTAATTGTGGAGCATTTTAGTATGAGTGGCCCATTGTCCGTATTCAGCATGTGCGAACTGAGGGAGAGATACATTTCTGTATTTCGAAGGGACTAAAGCTGCGGAGATTATTCGCAAAATGCAGCTGCAAATATGGTAACAGCTGTCTCCTGTGAACGAATAATTTACGAGTGGGTAAATCGCATTAAAAGTGGGCGTCTGTCTCGAAGAGTGTTCGTGTAGGCCGTCCACTTCAAAAATGGACGGGATAATCGAGACGGCTGAACGAGCTATTCCTATTGATTGTACTACCAGAATTAATGAAATTGCACAAGAGTTGACCATTAGCCACTGTTGGGCATTTGCACTCGACCCTGAATGTCTAAATTATCTCGAAGTTTGTGCTCTGGTATCACATCGACAGAAAAAAAACCAGACAGGAACGTTTGGAAATGTCGTGATTGTATGTAAGACGTGAGTCCATTACTACGAACCGGAGCATGGTGTGGAAACACCCATTTTTACCTGCAGCAAAGAGAAAAAAAAGCTCTTAAAGATCAAACTGACTATAGTGATAGTTACAGTGAACTACTATGAGGTCCGAAAACCTCAATAAAAATGAAGAGGAGAGAGACGCTTTCAAAAAATATGTTTTTGTTACAGGTTAATGCTCGTCCTCATAGTGTCGGGAAATCACTCCAGTGCATTCAAAATTTAGGTTTTGAGCTGCGGGACGCCCATCGTACAGTCCTGACCTAACTACAAGTGATGTTCATGATTTTGGTTCGATGAGGAAGCACTTGCTTGAATCCAAGTTTTCGTCGGATGATGAGGTTGTGGAGACAGTGCAACACTGGATGTGCATGATATCACAAAGCTTTTCCCTGGACATTATAAAGTAGGTTGGCAAGAGGTGGGCTAAGTGTATAGATGTTGACGGAGAGTATGTACAGAAACGATGCTAATTGCGATGATGTTATTCCAAGAAAAGGTTCTTTACGTTTTGACTTGGCCACATTAATTAGAATGAGATTCCTATGGGGAACTTCTGGACTATCCAGTGGAGTGTCTAGGAGACCACGATACATCAGCTACTTGTTTTTTCCATCTTACCTTATAGTAACTGAAGATTATGCATACAATTAAATTCAGAACTAGATTATGTGTTATTCCTTACTTTTCCCCTTCAGCCCTCAATATTCTAAAGGACTTGTATCTGTTACGAGTTAGCAAGATGTTTTACTGTTGTCTTTTATCAGTTACTATATGCTAAGCATGTCCTTAGACTTTTATTAATCCTCCTATGTACCGCCTACACAATAAGGTGCTGGCTACTGGTACGTATTCTGTATCCTCATGCTTATCCTAAGACTTCAGCTACACTGCAACACATCTAAAGCTGATGGGTTGCCGCACCAACAGGCGTTAGGCGCCAGAAAAGATACCCGAGCCGGCGTATACCGTCAGTAAATAAAAACACGAGCATGAAGACGTCGCTCTCACCACCGACCATGGTCCCGTTGGACTCGGCATCCACGTGAACAGTAATCTCATAGTTGGACTTAGCCTCCAAGCGATAACCCACCTTGCAATATAGGAACCTTGCCACCCAGTGAAGATTACTTACTTTTTGAACTTTGTGCGTTACAATGATTTCGATGTGTCAGCCAAGTGAACTTCATTCTACCCTTATCGACTTCGCGTCCGAACAAACTCAATTTCACATTAAACGTGATCATTAGAATCGGTTATTTCGATTTTGCAATCTGTTTAGGTTGGTTCAAATGGCTCTAAGCACTATGGGACTTAACATCTATGGTCATCAGTCCCCTAGAACTTAGAACTACTTAAATCTAACAAACCTAAGGACATCACACAACACCCAGTCATCACGAGGCAGGGAAAATCCCTGACCCCGTTGGGAATCGAAGCCGGGAACCCGGGCGCGGGAAGCGAGAACGCTACCGCACGACCACGAGCTGCGGACGCAATCTGTTTAGGCTAAAGAATTTGTTATAATTATAGTCATTGTGCAAGTAAAATATTTTATTATTGTATTACGATTAAACTGCATGGTATTATTGTATTGTAGTAGTTTCAACTGCATGCACTAACTAAGTTTAATGAACGTGTTTTTTTTTTTATTTTTTTTTTATAAGAAGCCACTCAGGTAAAACTGTTTTAAAGTGTGCTGTCCCACATTTAGAGACTGAAGTCACAACAAAAATAAGAGACCCTGTGTTGTAATAAATGACATGATTAACAAATTGCTTATTCTTCGCTCTTATACACAAGTGGAAATTCCTTCCTTAAGTAAATGTGTCCAAACGTTGTGTTGCATAAGACAACGAAATGACCTTTTTGTTTTTAGGAACTGATGGTAGTCATGCTGCATTATGAAAACCTGCAATAAACTTCTGTAAACACAGCCTCGATTCGCATGATTGCTATTTGACGGTTTTAACTGATCGGATGGTATGTGGATTTATTTCAACATCTATAACTGTATCTGTACTCTGGAAACCACTGTGAGGTGCATGGCAGAGGGTATATCCCATTGTACCAGTTGTTAGGGTTTGTTCCCATTCCGTTCACAAACGAAACCGGGAAGAATGATTGCTTGAATCCCTCTGTGTATGCTGTAATTATTCTGATCATATCCTCACGATCCCTGTGCGAGCGATACGTAGAGGGTTGTAATATATTCCTAGAGCCGTCATTTAAAGTCGGTTCTTGAAACTTTGTTAATAGACTTTCATGGGATGGTTTACTTCTATCTTCAAGAGTGTGGCAGTTCAGCATCGCTGTAACACTCTCTCACGGGTCAAACAAACCTGTGATCATTCGTCCTGCTCTTATTTGTAGGCGTTCAATATTCCCTGTTAATCTTATTTTGTACGGGTCCCACACCCTTGAGAAACAATCTAGAATCGGTCGCACTAGTGATTTGTAAGCAATCTCCTTTGTAGGTTGATTGCACTTCTCCAGTATTCTACCAATAAACGGAAGTCTACCGCTTCTGTCACCCAGTATTGAGTCTGTCATCATTCCGTTTCATAGTCTGTATAAATATCGTTTTTCACTGATAACTGTCAGCGCTGGAAGTATCCTATGATTTCATATTACTTGCTCCTACGGTGAACGTTCACAAATCAGTGTTCAATGTGAAGAAGCTCATTTGCGTACATTCCATTTTCTCCATGACCGCATCTCGTGTATAAAGGAAATTCTAAAAGCAATTACTTCATTTTAGCAGAAGCTACTAAAACTACAAAGACTTAATATACTTGTACTATTTTTTTTTCATGTCCGTAAATGACCCACTGAAAAAAGTAAAAATTATCTCGAAAAAGATTATGATCAAAGATACAATTAAAGATATCAAGACTGACCGGAGTTTGAAGGAGAAATACGGTGACGGAAAAAATTGCAACATCAAAGAATAATTAGGTGTAGACTAATGAAATTTTGGGAATACATTTGTCTAGATAAGACATTTAAGCGATTAACACTGCAAGATCACATGTTAATGTTACTACGAGATAAGACACTGCAAATGTGAAATTCTGGTACTTTAATAACCGGTGTAACCGCCGGAATGTTGAACGAAAGCATGCAGACGTGTATGCATTCTGTTGTACAGAAGCTGGGTGTCAATTTGTGGCATGGAGTTCTATAAACGTTGCAATTGGTCGGTCAATACTGAAACGTTTAGTGCTATGATGCTAGAGCTGTCGTCTGATGATGTACCATATGAGCCCGATTGGAGACAGATTTGGTGATCGAGCAAGCCAAGGCAACATGTCGACACTCAGTAGAGCGTGTTGTATTACAACAGCGGTATGTGGGCGAGCGTTATCCTGTTGGAAAACATCTCCTGGAATGCTGTTCATGATTGGCGGCTCAACAGGTCGAATCACCAGATTGACGTACAAATCTGCAGTCAGGGTGCGTGGGATAACCGTGAGAGTGCTCCTGCTGTTATACGAAATCGCATCCCAGACAATAACTGCAGGTTTAGGTCCTGTGTGTCTTTCAGGCAGCCAGTTTGCTTACAGGCCCTCTACTGGCCTCCTCCTAACTAATACATGGGCGTCACTGGATCGAGACAGAATCAGTTTTTATCAGAAAACACAACATACCGCTACACTGCCGTCCAATGACCTTCCGCTTGACACCACTAAAGTCGCAGATGGCGGTGGGTTAGGATCAGTGGAACGCACGCTACAAGGCTTCTGGCTCGGAGGTGTCCTTCAAATAACCGATTTGTAATAGTTCATTGTCACTGAGGTGCCAATTGTTTCACAAATTGCTGCTGCAGATACTATACAATGAGCCAGAGCCGTACGCGAAACCTGATGATCTCCCCTCTCGGTAATGCCTCGTGACCGTCCAGAGCCCGGTCTTCTTGTGACGGTACAATCTCGTCACCACCACTGCCAACAAAAGAATGGTTCAAATGGCTCTGAGCACTATGGGACTTAACATCTGTGGTCATCAGTCCCCTAGAACTTAGAATTAATTAAACGTAACTACCCTAAGGACATCACACACATCCATGCCCGAGGCAGAATTCGAACCTGCGACCGTAGCAGTCACGCGGTTCCGGACTGAGCGCCTGAACCGCTAGACCACCGCGGCCGGCTGCCAACAATAATGTACAGTGGCTACATACCTGCCAAGTCTTTTTGCAGTATCGGAGAAGGATCATCTAACATTTCGTAGTTCTATGACACTATGTCGCTAAAACCCAGGGGGTATTGATAATGGCGTCTTCGTCGTCTTAGAGGTGAACGCTCACGATTGTTACAGCATGTATTTAAAGCAAATCTGATTTACCTCCTGATTGCGCAGGTCTTATGCGACTGGTGCAAATTTGAACACATATCATCATTCATATGTAGAAATATGCCTACCAACTTTCGTTTCACTATTCCTTCTTGGTGCAATAATTTTCCTACTTCGACAGTATAATGCAGAAGAGATATGCAGACGGGTAAGTACGGCTTCAGAAAACACAACAAAGTCGGGTTTCTATACTAGCAGTAACCGAAGCGAGCAATTTGTTAACGACACTTCTGTAAACGTGTCATTAAATTTTAATTCAATGTTGACACACAGGCAACGTGGGTTTATAAAACATCGGTCCTGTGAAACACAACTACCTCTTTATTCACATGAAGTGTTGAGTGCTATTGACAAGGAATTTCAGATCGATTCCGTATTTCTGGATTTCCGGAAGGCTTTTGACACTGTACCACACAAGTGGCTCGTTGTGAAATTGCGTGTTTATAGAATATCGTCTCAGTTATGTGACTGGATTTGTGATTTCCTGTCGGAGAGGTCACAGTTCGTAGTAACTGACGGAAAGTCATCGAGTAAAACAGAAGTGATTTCTGGCGTTCTCCAAGGTAGTGTTATAGGGCCTTTGCTGTTCTGTATCTATATAAACGATTTTAGAGACAATCTGAGCAGCCGTCTTCGGTTGTTTGCAGATTACGCTGTCGTTTATCGACTAATAAAATCATCAGGAGATCAAAACAAACTTAAAAACGATTTAGAAAAAAAATATCTGAATAGTGCGAAAAGAGGCAGTTGACCCTGAATAACGAAAAGTGTGAGCTCATCCCCATGAGTGCTAAAAGGAACTCGTTAAACTTCTGTTACACAATAAATGGGTCAGACATAAAAGCCGTAAATTGAACTAAGTAATTAGGTATTACAATTACGAACAACTTAAATTGGAAGAAACACATAAAAATGTTGTGGGGAAGCCTACCCAAAGACTGCGTTTTATTGTCAGGACACTTAGAAAATGTAACAGATCTACTAAGGAGGCTGCCTACTCTACGCTTGTCCGTCCTCTTTTAGAGTACTGCTGCGCGGTGTGGGATCCTTAACAGATAGGACTGACGGAGTACACCGAAAGAGTTCAAAGAAAGGCACCACGTTTTGTATTATCACGAAATATGGGAGAGAATGTCACAAAAATGATACAGGAATTTGGACCGGAAATCGTTAAAAGAAAGTCGGTTTTCGTTGCAACGGAATATTTTCACGAAATTCCAATCACCAACTTTCTCCTCCGAATACGAAAATATTTTGTTGACACCGACCGACATAGGAAGAAACGATCACCACGATAAAATAAGGGAAATCAGAGCTCGCGCGGAAAGATATACGTGTTCATCCTTTCCACGCGCTATACGAGATTGGAAAAATAGAGAACTGTGAAGGTGGCTCGATGAACCCTCTGCCAAGAACTTAAATGTGATTTGCAGAGTATCCATGTAGATGTAAATGTAAATTATATATGAGCATGGGAAAATTATTCACTTCCTTTTAAGTTTGGGCACGTCAGATATCTCATATCGGCTGCAACAAATAAGACTTTCATGAAGGAGGAGAAATTACTTTTAGGTTGTCCATTTGTGGGTCAGGAGCTTCATAGTTCGTTTATGAAGGAAGTTTTCGAAATGGATACATTAGTTAAACGAATACATACCTTATTTTCCTGGGTTGGAGATTCTGCACATTTCTTGGTAACCTTCTGATGGCGCTCTTGTTCACTTAAAACCCATCCCGGCTCCATGCCAGCTGCCAGACACTTTGCATAACGACATGCCTGTGTGTTATAAGAAACATAATTAGTGTTCTCTTCTGCATTTTCAAGAAATTGAGACGAAAAGTTATATCTTTTTTGTTTCATCGGTGTTTGTCTATCGCAGTACAACCAAACAACACCCTTATATAATGTCTTCCCTAATAGTGAGTCCACTGTACTTCTCACTGATCGTCATTGGCAAAATATGTAGATAGAAAACAACGATTCTTAGATTACTACACTAGCAAATAGAGCAACATATAGTAATTCTCTTGTAAATAAACATATACATAATATTTACTATCCAAAATGACCTATGTATCTCGAACATAATGTCTCTAGATAGATTACACAACACTAAGAGGTTAAACATCAATTGGATGTTTCTTGAGTCACATTCGGACCTGGTGAGTTGAACATTTGCCGGTGTTTAATCGTATGCGTGTTATCCGTGTCATGTATCATATACGCACATCAAAAAAAAGTTTTGCATCACCTCGGTTCCCAGAACTCCTGACGAAAGACGTTGACTGTAGATATTGTATCACAAACAAAGTCGCTTTGACTGTACAGAGATGTCACATATCCCGCCCAAAGATGTAAACAACCACGCATGAGCAGCACGCATTAGACAGAGGGCGTCTGACACCCAATCAGTTCCAATTATTCCACCAGGTAGGAGGTACACGGCTCGTGTTGTCTGCACTTCAACCATGCCTAGACGGTCAATACCGCGGTTCAATCGCGTCCGCAATATTACTTTGTGCCAGGAAGGGCTCTCTACAAGGGAAGTGTCCAGGCGTCTCGGAGTGAATAAAAGAGATGTTGTTCGGACGTGGAGGAGATACAGAGGGACAGGAACTGTCAATGACATGCCTCGCTCAGGCCGCCCAAGGGCTACTACTGCAGTGAATGGCCGTTACCTACGGACTATGGGTCGAAGGAACCCTGACACCAACGCCACCATGTTGAATAATGCTTTTCGTGCAGCCACAGGGTCGGGTTACGTCTCAAGCTGTGCGCGATAGGCTGCATAATGTGCAACTTCACTCCCGACGTGCATGGCGAGGTCCATCTTTGCAACCACACCATGCAGCGCTGTGCAAATGGGCCCAAGAACATGCCAAATGGACCGCTCAGGATTGGCATCACGTTCTCTTCACCGATGAGTGTCGCATATGCCTTCAACCAGACTATCGACGGAGACGTGTTTGGAGGCAATCCGGTCAGGCTGAACGCATTAGACACACTGTCCAGCGAGTGCAGCAAAGTGGAGGTTCCCCGCTGGCATTATGTGGCGCCGACGTACGCAGCTGGTGGTCATGGAAGGCGGCCGTAACGGCTGTACGATACGTGAATGCAATGCTCCGACCGATATTGCAACCATATCGGCAGCATAGTGGCGAGACATTCGTCTTCATGGACGACAATTGGCGCCCCCATCGTGCACATCTTGTGAAAAATTTCCTTCAGGATAACGACATCGCTCGACTAGAGTGGCCAGCATTTTCTCCAGGCATGAACCCTATCGAACACACCTGGGATAGATTGCAAAGGTCTGTTTGTGTACGACGTGACCCACCAAACACTCCGATGTACCTACGCCGAATCGCCGTTGAGGGGTGGGTCAATCTGGACCAACAGTGCCTTGATGAACTTGTGGATAGTATGCCACGACGAATACAGGCATGTATCAATGGAAGTGGACGTGCTACTTGGAATTAAAGGTACCGCGGGGAACAGAAATCTGGATCACCATCTATGAAGACATCGCTGTAAGGTGGTACAACATGCAATGCGTCATTTTCATGAGCAATAAAAAGTGCGGAAATGACGTTCATGTTGATCTCTATCCGAGTCCAGTTTCCGGAACTCTCGGAACCGACGTGATGCAAACTTTTTTTGATATTTGTACTTCTTTTCCAATTGGTGAAACATGAAGCTGATGTAGATTTCTTATTTTAAATTTTAGGCAATTATTATGCGCTTCTTATACGATCGTGGTTGACACCCATTCATTGTGCCAGTCATTCTTAGCTGTAATATTGAGTAGTTCGTTAACCATCCCTGCCCTGTTATTTATGTCAGCTGCTTGGAATGTCGAGTTATGGTGGAACTATTTTACGGACATTTAGTAGTTACTGAAGATCTCTTAGAGCTCTAGTCGTTTCTTAACAAACTTCATGAAGGCTCTACGGAATTCTGTAAATTCTATTTGACATAATTTGGACATAAATGTCCTCTGGATTGTTTTCAATTAAACTACCGACTTTGCAGACTGTCAGTTCGAACTTCGATCAGTTTAGATTTTCTATGATTACATGTCAGCCCCATCTCCAGTGGTGCTATGGATGTCTTACCGTAAAAGTTTCAAAGTCATCTTTTTGTTTTGTTTAGATAGTAAGAGATATGTATATTGCAAATGCTTGACATTATTCCTGGCGTTCGAGAGAATATTTCAATGAAAGATTGTCTAGAATTTAACCTAGAAATCAACGTTAGTGCTTAGTATCCCAGAAATAGCCGACCCATATATGGGTGAGTCATAGGTGTATTGGGAATTAAGTAAGACGAGTAATGTACTGAACACTCTGAGACAAAAAGAGAATTATTCCAATGGGACGGAAATCGGTAGATGTAATGTACATGAACAGAAAAACAAATGACTACAGTTTCAGAAAAAAGTTGATGATATATTCAAGAGAGAGAGAGCTTCACAAACTGAGCAAGTCAGTATCGCGTTGGCCCACTTTTGGTCATTATACAAGCAGTTATTCGGCTTGGCATTGATTGTCATAGACGTTGGATGTCCTCCTGAGAGACGCCCTGCCAAATTCTGTCCAATTGCCACGTTAGATCGGCAAAATCGCGAGTAGACTGAAGGGTGCTGCTCATAAGGGAACCACACCCTGCATATCTAAACCATGTTAACTTAGGCAAGTATTTCTGAAACACTATTTCATGCAGGACCTTAATATTTTTACTGTATGTTACATGATGCTAATGGAGTCAACTGTACTAAAATCTACTTTATCCGTTATACAGTTTTTAAAAAATACTTTTTAAAATTTATTAACAAAAAAAATAATTTTTTTCTTCAGGTGGCTTTTTTATGTTATACAGTCTCTGAAAATTTCATTTATTTATCTATGATAGTTTCTGATATAATGGGGCTTTTGTACTGAAAATTTTAGTTTGTGGAAAATTGACTTTAAAGAAAAAACTTTTGAAATTTGTTATTTGCAGTTAATTAAAACTGTCCTGCAGCACATGACGGCCTTTCTTTTCCTCTAGCAGGTCTTCCAGCTTGTTTTTCACCTTCCTGGATGTTTGTCTTGCTTTCTTGGCCACATTAAATGCAGACCTGACTGTATCGGCTATCCTCATTTTATCGCAATGCTGCAGCTCAATGATCACATTTTCACCAGGATTAATTCCCAACTTTCTCAGTACCCAACACTTTCCAATACTGCCACAATTGAATGTAATAACAGCATCACGAACTCCTAGTTTCATTGTATGCATGCCTACAAATACAGTTTTAGGAAGGAAGTTCCAAATTATGCAGTTGAAACATTCATTTGGGTTCTGTGTCTGCCCATGCAGACATTTCCTTAGATGGTCAGGATGAGCCAAGTCTCTGAAAATAGGTTTAATTGATGTAATAACAGCAGCAGGAAGAGAATGCTGGTGAGAATAAGATTCTCCAGTTGCCTGAGCCCTATTGTATTTGCACCACGAATTTTCTCCTGTTGGACACAATCCATGACATTGCTTATCATGGGAGAGTATGGCCCACACATCTCTCTTCATTGCCTCCAGATTTTCTTTATTTCTCGTAATTGGCTGCCCATAGTATACCTGCAAGTCTTCTATAACAACTACTCGCAACCACACTTGAACAAAACTAACCGCTTGTTTGAAAGCGTGTTGTTTACAAACAGCAGAAACGAAAGAATACCGACCGTTGCATTCCAAGGATAGCCAATACACTCGGGAGTAAAGAAAAATGTCCATAACATGCAATGTAGGGGATATAAAGATTAAAAAAATTGTAGAGAAGTGGGTGTGGCATTATAAACGCACGTGGAAGGAAAATGCTCATTAAATGGTTCAAATGGCTCTGAGCACTATGGGACTTAACATCTGCGGTCATCAGTCCCCTAGAACTTAGAACTACTTAAACCTAACTAACCTAAGGACATCATACACATCCATGCCCGAGGCAGGATTTGCGACCGTAGCGGTCACGCGGTTCCAGACTGAAGCGCCTAGAACCGCACGGCCACACCGGTCAGCCGCTCTTTAAATGTTTGAAAAAAATTTTCTCAGCAAAATCCTTTTCAGAATACTTAAATAAAACCTTAATCTATAGAAATATGACGAAAACCGAAAATCGATTTTTTTTTCGACCTGAAACACGGTGTGGTCCCCTCAATGCTGCAAACTTTCTCAGTTGGGGAGAGATCCGGAGATCTTGCTGGCCAAGCGCGAAGACAAGCCGTATAAACTCTCGCCGTGTGCGGAAGAACATTATGTTGCTGAAATGTAATCCCAATTTGGCTTGCCACGAAGGGTAACAAAGTTGTGGGCAGAATATTTTTGGCATGCCGCTGTTTGCTAGGGTGCCGCGGATGAAACCCAAAGGGTCCTCCTATGAAAAGAAACAGCAGCCCAGTCCATCACTCACAGAAGTCGAGCCGAATCCCACTGCTGTCCTAGGGCATCCCTGGACGCTACCGTCTTCGGTAGTCATTGGGGCTCGCTCATTTCGAAGCGTGACTCATCACTGAAGGCCGTGATACCCAGGTCAGTGAGATACTAGGGCGTACCTTCACAGCACAGCTGTATATCGACGATATTCTTCACCCGTTTTGTTGACCTTTAAGGCAGGCCAACCTGGCTTGAGGTTGTTATACAGGGTGGTTCGTTGATAGTGACCGGGCCAAATATCTCACGAAATAAACATCAAACGAAAAAACTACTAAGAACGAAACTCGTCTAGCTTGAAGGGGGAAACCTGATGGCGCTATGGTTGCCCCGCTAGATAGCGCTGCCATAGGTCAAACGGATATGAACTGCGTTTTTTTAAATAGGAACCCCCAATTTTTATTACAGGGCCACTTTTTTCGCTTTGTGATAGATGGCGCTTTAATAGTCACAAACGTATAAGTACGTGGTATCACGTAACATTCCGCCAGTCCGGACGGTATTTGCTTCGTGTTAAAATGGTTGAAATGGCTCTGAGCACTATGGTACTTAACATCTGAGGTCATCAGTCCCCTAAAACTTAGAACTACTTAAACCAAACTAACCTAAGGACATCACACACATACATGCCCGAGGCAGGATTCGAACCTGCGACCGTAGCGGTCGCGCGGCTCCAGACTGAAGCGCCTAGAACCGCTCGGCCACTAAGGCCGGCAGTACGTGTGTTAAAATTCACCGTTTACCAATTGCGGAAAAGGTCGATATCGTGTTGATGTATGGCTGTTGTGACAAAAATGCCCAACGGGCGTGTGCTATGTATGCTGCTCGGTATCCTGGACGACATCATCCAAGTGTCCAGACCGTTCGCCGGATAGTTAGGTTATTTAAGGAAACAGGAAGTGTTCAGACACATCTGAAACGTCAACCACGACGTGCAACAAATGATGAGGCCCAAGTAGGTGTTTTAGCTGCTCTCGCGGCTAATCCGCACATCTGTAGCAGACAAATTGCGCAAGAATCGGGAATCTCAAAAACGTCGTTGTTGAGAATGCTACATCAACATCGATTGCATCCGTACCACATTTCTATGCACCAGGAATTGCTTGGCGACGACTTTGAACGTCGTGTACAGTTCTGTCACTGGGCACAAGAGAAATTACGGATTTATGAAAGATTTTTTGCACATGTTCTATTTAGCAACGAAGCGTCATTCACCAACAGCGGTAACGTTAACCGGCATAATATGCACTATTGTGCAACGGAAAATCCACGATGGCTGCGACAAGTGGAACATCAGCGGCCTTGGCGGGTTAATGTATGGCGCGGCATTACGGGAGGAAGGATAATTGGCCCCCATTTTATCGATGGCATTCTAAATGGTGCAATGTATGCTGATTTCCTACGTAATGTTCTACCGATGTTACTACAAGATGTTTCACTGCATGACAGAATGGCGATGTACTTCCAACATGATGGATCTCCGGCACATAGCTCCCGTGCAGTTGAAAAGGTATTGAATAGAATATTTCATGGCAGGTGGATTAGTCGTCGAAGCACCATACCATGGTCCACACGTTCACCGGTTCTGACGTCCCCGGATTTCTTTCTGTGGGGGAAGCTGAAGGATACTTGCTACCGTGGTCCACCGACAACGCCTGACAATATGCGTCAGCGGATTGTCAATGCATGTGCGAACATTACGGAAGGTGAACTACTCGCTGTTGAGAGGAATGTCGTTACACGTATTGCCAAATGCATTGATGTTGACGGACATCATTTTGAGCATTTATTGCATTAATGTGGTATTTATAGGTAATCACGCTGTAACAGCATGCGTTCTCAGAAATGATAAGTTCACAAAGGTTCAAACATACCTACGTTCTGTATTTTAATTTAAAAAGCCTACCTGTTACCAACAATTCTACTAAAATTGTGAGTCAAATGTTGGTGACTATTACAGCGCCATCTATCACGAAGCGAAAAAAGTAGTCCAACTAAAACATTCATATTTATTTACGTACTACAAGAATATGCAATAAAAATGGTGGCTCCTATTTTTAAACAAACGCAGCTGATATCCGTTTGACCTATGGCAGCGCCATCTAGCGAACCAACCATAGGGCCATCTGGTTTCCCCCTTCAAGCTAGACAAGTTTCGTTGTTTGTTGTTTTTTCGTTGACGCTTATTTCGTGAGATATTCGGCCTGGTCAAGATCAATGGACCGCCCTGTATATCATCACCAAGATTCATGCTAGCACCTCGATTTTTCTAGGAGATAATTAAAACTTTTTTGGTTCTTATCGGGTAAACCGAAAAAATTAGCGTTATTATGTAAGAAGAATATAATAATTCCAATTCCAAAGGAAGCAGGTGTTGACAGATGTGAAAATTACCGAACTATTAGTTTAATAAGCCACTGCTGTAAAATACTAATGCGAATACTTTACAGACGAATGGAAAAACTGGTAGAAGCCGACCTCGGGGAAGATCAGTTTGGACTCCGAAGAAATGTTGGAACGCGTGAGGCAATACTGACCCAACGACTCATCTTAGAAAATAGATTAATGAAAGGCAAACCTACGTTTCTAGCATTTGTAGACACAGAAAGCTTTTGACAATGTTGACTGGTATACTCTCTTTCAAATTCTGAAGGTGGCAGGGGTAAAATACAGGGAGCGAAAGGCTATTTACAATTTGTACAGAAACCAGATGGCAGTTATAAGAGTCGAGGGCCATGAAAGGGAAGCAGTGGTTGGGAAGGGAGTGAGACAGGGTTGTAGCCTCTCCCCGATGTTATTCAATCTGTATATTGAGCAAGAAGTAAAGGAAGCAAAACAAATTTGGAGTAGGAATTAAAATCCATGGAGAAGGAATAAAAAACTTTGAGGTTCGGCGATGACATTGTAATTCTGTCAGAGACAGCAAAGGACTTGGAAGAGCAGCTGAACGGAATGGACAGTGTCTTGAAAAGAGGATATAATATGAACATCAACAAAAGCAAAACGAGAATAATGGAATGTAGTCGAAATAAATCGTGTGATGCTGAGGGAATTAGATTAGGAAATGAGATGCTTAAAGTAGTAAATGAGTTTTGCTATTTGGGGAGCAAAATAACTGATGATGGTTGAAGTAGAGAGGATATAAAATGTAGACTGGCAATGGCAAGGAAAGCATTTCTGAAGAAGAGAAATTTGTTAGCAACGAGTATAGATTTAAGTGTCAGGAAGTAGTTTCTGAAAGTATTTGTATGGAGTGTAGCCTTGCATGGAAATGAAACGTGGACGATAAATAGTTTGGACAAGAAGAGAATGGAAGCTTTCGAAATGTGGTGTTACAGAAGAATGCTGAAGATTAGATGGGTATATCACATAACTAATGAGGAGGTATTGAATAGAATTGGGGAGAAGAGAAATTTGTGGCAAAACTTGACTAGAAGAAGGGATCGGTTGGTAGGGCATATTCTGAGGCATCAAGGTATCACCAATTTAGTATTGGAGGGCAGCGTGGAGGGTAAAAATTGTAGTGGGAGACCAAGAGATGAATACACTACACAGATTCAGAAGGATGTAGGTTGCAGTAGGTACTGGGAGATAAAGAAGCTTGCACAGGATAGAGTAAAATGGACTGAAGACCACAACAACATCAACGTAATTATTAACGGGTACTGCGCCCTCCAGATAAAAGTGCAGTCAAAACAGAGAGGTGTGTATTGCTAGGAAGAAAGCGAGTGTCGTTACCTGGCAACAGCGGCGGGAAGTGACTGTGACGAGGCAGGGCCTGGAGTGGGGGCAGCGGAAGGTGAGGCAGGCGCGGCTCTGCACGGAGCGCCGGAAGAAGGCCTTGCAGCTGTCGCAGGACAGGCCGCCAAAGTGCAGGCTGTAGGCGCGATCCCCACACACCGCGCAGCGGCGAGGGGGCGTCGCGCGACGGCCTCGTCGCGCCTCGCCGCCGCCGCCGGAGCTGCTGCTGGCGCGAACCCCTGCAACACGAGGCGTCTCTGGCGTTCCAGAGCGCTGTTGGTCTGTGGCGGAGCTACTGGCGAAACCACACCAAGTTCGCCGTCAGTTGCACCGAGGCAACGAGTTCGACGTATGCGGGAGGGGATGATCACAGCGTCTTACTGAATCTTTCCACGGTAATTTCCAAGAATGATTGCCTATTGAAGTTGGAGGGCTCCGAACGATTCATATCGAACGTACGATAGTAAATCGATTATGCAAGTCTCGTGGAGCGCGTTACAAGTATGTTTCAAGTTGTCACTACAGAAACGACAAAAGGAAAGCGTTAGAGAAGCACTTGTAAATTCAAAGGAGACGACTTGCCTTACTCATCGTCGGTGTTATCGTCTTGTGACAGTCCACGCGATGTATAAGCTTCACGGGCAATTCCTTTTTTCCCGTACCCAGGGTAAACTCTGCCAATATCATGTAGGAATATTGGCAGAGTGTCGCATCCGTCGACTTCCCCCCTGCAATCGCAAGTTGTCAAAGCATAGGCACTGGAACAAATGCAGTTCGTCCCTCTGTCCTGGACGCCCTTCTCTTTTTATGGTAGACTTGACAGACTTCCACAGCCGTTCTATATTCTGGGTATGGACACTGGCGTCATCTGAAGAGACAAATTCCACAGAGTGGTTCACGAATTCGTGCTCGAACCCTTCAGCTTTGACAGTCTGGTCCGACCGAAACCCGTCTGTGGTGACTTATGTTCTAGGCAGTACGAAATGTTTTATGAGACCCACCAAAGTCACCTTATCTCAGAACAATACCCTCACAACGAAACACTTGCGTGACTCCTTTTCTATCCCACCAAAAACCCAAATATGATCTACTTCACTTTTAGAAGGTCGTACTCTCTGACTCTTTCATCGAGCAATATGAGATTCATCTACTTCTACTATTTTATTTTGTCCACCAACTGGCGCACTGTCACTTGTCATTATCACGTAGCACACTTCTCGACAAAACCCGAAATAGTCACACACGGTATTTGGCGATAACTCAGTTCAAGATGCTGTGGCTTGCAACGTGTAATGTCGAGTCCAGTACAACACAAGAATTACGCTCGTCTGAATCGATAATTTGGAGGACTCAAACCACGTATTTTTCTTGATGCTGGTTCGCTTTCCGTAAAGTCCGCAATGAAATTAAAACGGAATCTCAGTGTCCACACTCCTCTTACGGAATTTCACATACATCCCAGCACCACAGTCAACACGGTCCCTGCTTTCCTCGTCCGGCAGAAGTACATATTTCCGGAAAAACGTCAAACATTTTTCAATGCTGGAAATGCATGGGATTAGAAGAATCCGCAGAAGAAACTTGAGAAGCAGCGCACATTAAACTCCCTTTCAAGACAAACCGTGTCGATTTCCCAATGGAGTCACAAAAAATTACGGCGGGAATATAATATACATGAACTGAAGAAACAACGCAAAACTGATAAAAATGACGATCACAAATAATTTATCATAACACACACCACGAGACTTCCATAATCGATTTACTATCGCACGCTCGATATGTATCGTTTGGAGCCGTCCAACTTCGATAGGCAGTCATTCTTGGAACTTACCCTTTCCCCTCTCCCGCAAAAACGAGGGTCGCTCAAAAAGAAATGCACACTATTTTTGTAAAAATACAGTTTTCATTCTGCATTTGTGAAAGTTTTACAGTGTGTAGATACATCCTTCCCGCTTGTTTTCAAACTTGGTTCAACCTGTTCCCGTGAGTAGCGCCGCCACAGCATGTCTTCAAGATGGCTGCTACACTTGATGTTCGTTAGAAGCAACGTGCTGTCATAGAATTCCTGTGCTGTGAAAACGAGACAGTGGGAAACATCCACAAGAGCTTCAAAAAGGTATATGTAGATGCTGCTGTCGATGGTAGTACAGTTAGTCGGTGGGCAAGCAGGTTACGTGATGAAAGCGGGCATGGCAGTATTGAGGATTGTCCTCGCAGCGGCAGGCCTCGTACTGCACACACTCTAGACAATGTGCAGAGCTTACGAACTGGTGACTGCTGACAGACGGATCACAGTGAACGAACTGTAACGCTACGTTGGGATAGGGGAGGGAAGTGTTTGCAGAATACTGAAAGTGTTGGCGTTAAAAAAGGTTTATGCCTGGTGGGTTCCCAGGATGTTGACAGTGGCTCACAAAGGAACAAGAAAAACGGTATGCAGCGTACTTTTGGAACAGTACGAGAATGGTGGCGATGAATTTCTTGGAAGAATTGTGAAAGGTGATGAAACTGGCTCCATCGTTTTTCACCAGAGACGAAGAGGCAATCAGTGGAGTGGCATCAAGCAAATTCACCCAAGAACAAAAATTCAAAACCACACCTTTTGCTGGAAAAGTTATGGCTACAGTGTTTCTCGATACCGAAGGACTCTTGCTTGTGGTCATCATGCCAAGTGGAACCACCATAAATTCTGATGCATATGTGACGACACTGAAGAAACTTCAAGCTCGTTTTCGACCACGTCGGCGAAAGCAGGATGTTTTGCTCTTGCACGACAATGGACGGCCACATGTCAGTCAAAAAACCATGGAAACGATCAGAAAACTCGGATGGACAATACTGAAACACCCGCCTTACGGTCCTGACCTGGCTCCATGTGACTATCATCTCTTTGGGAAACTGAAAGACTCTTCGTGGAACAAGGTTTGAAGATGATGACTCCCTTGTGCACGCTGCCAAACAGTGGCTCCAATAGGTTGGCCCAGAATTTTATTGTGCGGGTATACAGGCGCTCGTTCCAAGATGGCGTAAGGCAGTTGAGAGAGATGGAAATTATGAAGAGAAATGAAAATATTGTTCCTAAAGGGTGTATCTACACACTGCAAAACTTTCAAATATGTAGAATAAAATATGGATTAAAAAAATAGTGTGAATTTCATTTGGAGTGACCCTCGTATAACTTTTTTTGTGTTTTGGTTTTGGAGCGCAAAACTGCTATGGTCATTAGTGCCCGGTCTGTGACTTAGGAAACGGTAAAAATAGAAAATGGAAACCAGCAGCAATGGGAACGAAACTCAAAAAATTAGAGAAACTAAAAGCAGAAGTAAAGCTTAAAAATCCACTACAGAAAGGGGTTGGTTGTCCCCAAAACGAGCTTCAAATGACTGTCGTCATTTTACTGGCACTAATAAAATCGAGAACGCGATCGGCCGAGCGAGTGTCATCTGCTAAAATGGACGACATATCAGGCGACAGCTGTAGACGTGCGCGTAACGGAGTAAAATAGGGGCACTCAATTAAAAGGTGTCTTACCGTCCACAGCTGAGAGCAGTGGGGACAGAGTGGGGGAGGATCGCCACTTAAAAGATGTCGATGGCTAAAAAGACAGTGCCCTATCTGGAGTCTGGTTAAAATTACCTCCTCCCGACGACGCGTTCGGGAGGAAGAGGTCCAAGCACAGGGAAGAGCTTTCACGTCCCGCAATTTATTATGGGGAAGTGTCGACCAATGTGCGTGCCATAAAAGAACAGCACGATGCCATAAAACACTCCGCAGATCGGCGAAGGGAATCGATCGAATGGCTGGCCGAAGAAGAGAGACTGCCGCTATATCGGCCGCCTCATTTCCACAGATACCAAAGTGTCCTGGGATCCAGAGGAACGCCACCGAGGCGCCCCCCAGCTGGAGCCACACCCACTTTAAATGTGTCAATGTTGTACAAGATATTAAAACTCGTAGCAACAATATAATTTACATTGTGTAACGGGTATAACAGCAGAGATTTCTATTGGTAAGTGAGGACGGCGTACTGAGCGACAGTACATCAATATTTACGCCATTTACGGGCTATAGTTATTACAAGTTGTACAGGTGGGTTAGTACCTCAAAGTATACACTGATGGGCGAAAACATTATGACCACTGCCCAGCGCGAGTTGGATGCCTTGTGGTGACGTTGCAAGCACGTGACGCGCTGCGAAATGTATGCAAGCGCAGCAGAGACGGATGAGGGATCACTCTAGCAAAGACATTGGCTGAAAATGGGGAAATCCACTGAGATACGCGACTTTGTCACAGAACAGATTATTATTAGGCAAAGCATGTAAACGAGTATCTAGAAAACGGCGGAGATGGTCGAATGTCAAGTGCTACTCTCTTAAGCATCGACTGAAAGAGGCGGAAGAACATTGAAACTACCACTAGGCGCTAAATGGTTGGACGTCCACGGCTCTTTCACTAAATGTGAGGTTCAGAGGCTTGTATGCTCTGTAACGTAGGATAGATGACGATCTGTGGCATCTCTGTCAAAACAGTACAATGTTGGTGCACGCACAAGTATTTCAGAGCCACCGTTCATCGTACATTTTTGAACATGGAGCTCCGAAGCAGCCACCGCTACGTGTTCACATGTTGAGCCAATGACATCGCCAGTTACGATTGCTATGGGCGCGGCAGCATCGGGATTTGACCACTGATCCATGGTCGTCTCTACAAACGTGGTCATAGAGGTGAACGGCGGCTCAAAACGTACAGCGCGCCACGGACACAGGTTGGTGGGAGCAATATTATGCTCTGGGAGACATTCTCCTGCCCTTGGATGGGACCTGTGGTGGTAATCGAAGACACGCTGACAGCTGCCAACCACCTACGTCCCTTCGTGCTTGACGTCTTCCTCTATGACAATGTCGTATTTCAGCACTATAATTGTTCATATCTAGTAGCTGCAGCAGGTTGGTGGGAGCAATATTATGCTCTGGGAGACATTCTCCTGCCCGTGCATGGGACCTGTGGTGGTAATCGAAGACACGCTGACAGCTGCCAACCACCTGCGTCCCTTCGTGCTTGACGTCTTCCTCTATGACGATGTCGTATTTCAGCACTATAATTGTTCATATCTAGTAGCTGCAGCAGGTTGGTGGGAGCAATATTATGCTCTGGGAGACATTCTCCTGCCCTTGCATGGGACCTGTGGTGGTAATCGAAGACACGCTGACAGCTGCCAACCACCTGCGTCCCTTCGTGCTTGACGTCTTCCTCTATGACGATGTCATATTTCAGCACTATAATTGTTCATATCTAGTAGCTGCAGCATTATATTGAACCCACATTCGTGTCTCGGGAACCAAATTGCCGGCCACTGTGGCCGAGCGATTCTTTGCGCTTCAGTCCGGTACCGCGCTGCTGCTACGGTCACAGGATCGAATCCTGCCTCGGGCATTGGTGTGTGTGATGTCCTTAGGTTAGTTGGCTTTAAGTAGTTCTAAATCTAGGGGACTGATGACCTCAGATGTTAAGTCCCATAGTGCTCAGAGCCATTTGAACCATCTGGGTCGCTATTGAGCGTCGTCACTGCGTACGCAAATCAGCGGTCCGAATTACATGACCCGTGCGTAGACATCGAATGCCACATACCTCCATAAACACACCAACAAATTGTGCTGAGGGGTGACGGCTAGCATCCATTTAGTTTCCACCCTGTCCAAGACTTAAATCCTGTGGCGCACTATAAACACAGGCTAGGGTTTTGCGGGTGGCTTCTGCGACTTGTACGAGATCCCGACTTTCCCGCCATTGTGATGTTTACCGACGAGTGCACCTTCCGTCGGGATGGCCTTTACAACGCTCGAAACGTTCATTACTGGGAAACGGGAAAACCTCAAATCACGTACGTCCACAGGCCCCAGGAACGATTTTCGCTGAACATTTGGGCAGGCATTGTGGGTGACCATCTGATTGGGCCGGTGGGTGTACCTCCTCGACTTACCCGGGCAAATCACCTCCACTTTTTGCAAGAAACTCTATCCGGCCTGCTGGAATATGTTCCCCTGGACATAATGGCTGCTCATGTGGTTTCAGCATGATGGGGAGCCCACACGTAACAGTCGTGTTGTGCGCGGCTGGCCGAGAACTAAACGTTCTAATCACGATACTAGAGATCAGTGACTGCTGTCTGATTTATGATTGGCTACAAGCGACGCGTCATTCCGCACGGGAGCCAGCTGTGACCATCGGCAATTTCCAGTGGCATTAAATGGTCACTTTATCCCCCAAAATGCTATTACACTCCGTACTCAGTTTTCCCCGGAAGACTAGGGCGCTCCAAATATTTGAGTTTCTTTTTCTCTTCACCTAAAACTGTTGTCTTTACAACCGCTAGTGCAATGCATTAATCATCAGCCACCATGTTAATAGAATCTGTTGCTTGCGTCGAGCAATAAGTTACAATTGCCCGACGTATCTGAAAATTTCGTTTGCTCATCTCTGGCATAGAGAACACAATGCTTGTGTTTGTGGATTCTCCTGTTACTGGTTAACAGAAAAATTACATATTGCTCAATGGAAGCACGAACTGTAGACATTTTGCGAACATGTTTTCCACCTACAGGCCAGCTTAACGTAGAAGACAAAAGCTAGCTTCTATATTTACAACTATATTTCGCAAGGCACAACTGTGCAGTTCATTAGCACCAACTGCGCTTGAAAACGGCCTGTAAGGAAATTGGCCAACCGTGCAAGGTGATTACTTCTCAAAAACAGCCTAGGTGGAAAACTTCAAAATGTCTCTTCACATGGCACCTCACGTAATATGTCAGACGGCCTTACCGGTACTTCAGCGCTCAATTTTTAAAATTTATTCGACAATAACCGCCCTCCCCCTCCACACTGAACCATAAAAGTCACAAATTTTGATTTCTGAAAACTTTTAATAAAACTTACAATGACAAACCAGTTTTTACAAAACACTGTTCAGAAATTCATGTTCTTAAAAATAAATTCTTATAGTTAAAACAATAAAACCACTAGATTTAATGTAAACAGTAGCTGCCACCGTCTGTCCTCGTAACAGTGTCACTTGGCTTCCTAGTTCTGCTCACGATTATCAACTGTTGTCAGCTTTTACCCATGCGTGCGCCGCGCACAGTTCATCAACTGCTATGGCATGAACGACGACTCAGAAGGAACAAGATTTCGTGAAAGTACATTATACAGACACTCATGTTCGAAAACTCCTTGCGTTATTTCTCATTGACACACATAACACGGGACGTTGCCATGCTACTACATCGTTGAGCCTGCAGCCACTCGTAAGCAAAAGGCGATATGTACGTACCACAACTTCCGAAACAGCTTATTTTGGTTACGCCGTATATCTCTGAGGTTGCTGGCATTCGTAAACAAAAGACAGTCGACACGAAGGTTACCGATATGTACCAATCTCAACTTCTCGACGAAACCCAACATATCTCTAGCATATTCCACACACACACACACACACACACACACACACACACACACACACACACAGTACCCCACCCTGACCGTCGCATCACGTTGACCACCCATTGTCACATTGAGATTTAGTAGAAGTGTACTATTTTAAGTCTCCAGTGCGGACTTGTTTCCTCGGAGGTGCCGGAACGCCATTCCGTCACATTTCGGCTGAAACTACGTCCTGATGGCACCACGATCATTTCCTCACCTTGCTCTTGATGTTACGTGGGAAAAACATCTGTCGATAAGACTCGGCAGGAGTTCTAATTCACCAATAAAGTGATTTCACAAGATGTACGTGGGTGAAAGTAGTATATTGCCTGACTCTTCTTGGAAAGTACAGCCCCAGAACTTTGGTACGAAACTTCTCTGTGATGAACAACGCCTCTCTTGCAGCGCCTGCCACTGAACTCTGAAGCGTACTGAAAGAACTCTTGACAAAACGCGCAGCTCTTCCTGCTAAGACATTTAACGACGACACTAAGCTATTGTATAACGACGGCTTTTTAGTCTAAATACAGATTCGCAAAATAAAGAATTAATGTGGAATATGAACAGTTTGTGTTGTGATTAACATATTCTAAATGTTTATTTTTGTTATTTTATGTTGAAATATACGGTAAAATAATACTACGTGAAAGTTTCTGTTTGCTGCGCCATATTGCTTTGGTGGAAACTTATTATATTTTCACTACCCTGTTGAAACAAATAAAAACACGCCTTGAGTAGTAATGGCAGCCTTTAAGGCGATTAAATGTCGTCTTCCAGTCGTAATGTATGTCGTTACCGACGTGCAATGCTTAGCAAGTAGCGTATACAGATTTCGTTGGCTGCTCTCTTTTTACTGTTACTGCAGCAGGGTTTCTGTGCCAGCAATAAGGGCGAAGCAACAAGGCCGCGGTTTCTTCCGGGGTCCTTGAAGACTCTTGCGCACCTGCTGGCCGTGGAGCTGGTTCCAGCTCTCTTACGATATTGCTTCAGACTGTCATTCTGTGCTGGCCGGAGTGGCCGAGCGGTTCTAGGCGCTACAGACTGGAACCGCGCGACCGCTACGGTCGCAGGTTCGAATCCTGCCTCGGGCATGGATGTGTGTGATGTCCTTAGGTTAGTTAGGTTTAAGTAGTTCTAAGTAATGGGGACTGATGACCACAACAGTTAAGTGCCAGTGCTCAGAGCCATTTGAACCATTTTTTGTCATTCTCTGGCTGACGCATTTTCTGACGGCAAATACTGGTATTCAGTTCTGCGTATTACGTGAACAGCAACCGTTAGACTTGTCAGGTTTTGTGCTTTTTTCATGGAAAGTGTATTGTAGATGTGCTCTCTGATCGTGACATTAATTCCCAGATTTCTTCTTATAAATGATGTCAGCTTCATGCCTCCAGAAATACATATGGTGTGCCATAACCTCATACACAGGACACACGATATGGACAGCTGTAGCCTACATAATAATTGATCAGCTACGCGCACTTAAAATGTCTGTTTTCCGAGGATGCCGTCTTCGGAGAACAGATATAATTACAAGGAAACACTTTCATTTGTACTTGGTGGGAACGTGAATCATTCAGATTAACGAAAATCCGGATAATTCTGAAATTTATAAAGCAATTACAATGATCTGCCTTAAATGCCGTAAAAACAGGAGTTATGTTTATTTCTACGCAAACAGATATACTATACAGTACTTTAAAGTAACATTTGACGCAATGGTGAAAAATGTACAATAACTTTTATAACTCGAAATAATCAGAAAGTTATTTTTAGAGAAAGAAGTGCAGCTGAGTTGTGGCATCTGTATACATTGTAGCGTCTTCAGGCTGATAATTAATTTCATCAAATAATCCTTGAACACTGCACACGAGGACATGACGATAATTTCATAATCAGAAATCAAACAGTGCATTGTCATTTCGATGCCAATAATTTACACCATTCATGTCGTAAACTCTTCAACGAAATTATTTTTCAACAGTTGCACGAATTTAAATTTAGAGATTGACGTCATTGATTGTTGCCACTGGTGCGCCCGGTGTGTCAAACACTGTATAATTACTGTACTTTAAAAAATCGTTCCAGTTGAATCAACGAGTGCTGCATAAAAGAGGTCCCACTGGACTTGCAAAGCTTACTTCGCCCTCCATGTCGGAAATGAGAGTTAACCAAAACAAATATAATGCTTCTTTGGTTTTTAACGCAATTTCAGGCCAACAAAATATTTATGTACTTCTTATAATTGTTTTCAATGCACAGAAGTTTAGACCTTTACGTAGTATGGAAAGCAAATAAACGTAATTATGTACATGGAAGACCAAATGCAACTTAATAAGTGATTCATTATTCCTCTCTTCTAGTTGTGCTGATCGTACATTGTTTTAATTCGTTCCTACTAATAGAATTACTCCATACTTCAGTAGTTAGGAAATGCGATTAATAAAGTTAGACGAACAAGATACTTGTTGCTTGTAGGTTGTAGAATTCGTCGGATCTACAGTAATAAACTCGTCTTTTTATTTACCCTTGTGTCAGTGATATGGCGGCTTTTCTGTTATGGACGCGTATTGGTCTGCAGCTACTCAAGATTCACAATAAAAACAGTTGTTACTTTCGTTGATATGTATTGAGTGAGGGAAAATGACTCATTAGTTAAACAAGAGTATTAGGACTTATTCCTCGGATGAAGCAACATAACTTTATTTAAAGAAGTTTGGACCTTTTATGTAGTACAGATAAAGCAAATAAATGTAATTACGTACATGGACAAAATCTTGTTGCTTCTCCGCATAATGGGATTCCGCCTGCAGATATGTATAGACGACCCGCTTTACAGGACAGTGTAAGAAGTTGCAGGCGCGACACGCAATCAGGGGTCAGCAGCTACTCGGCTTTTCAGGTACAAAAACTGCAGCAAACACAAATAACCTACAATAAAGACTTATGCAGAGTGCTATTTTAAGAGAGGAAGAGGTAAGTCAGAGCCGGTTCGCTTCAGAGCACTTTTCAGATATTACACTTTCCACTTAGTGTGTCGTTTCTCGACGACTTTCCGCTCTCGCCTTGGCAAATGCCTCAGAAAAATGATAACAAACAGGTAAAGTACCTTTAAAAAACAAAATTTACACAGTTCACTGGCAGATGGTCCACACAGATTTCTCCCCTCAGGTTTAACCAACTGATGTCACAAGAAGGGCACCCAGCCACGAAGTTCAAAATAAATAGATTGACAAACCACAAGATACAAATGAACCCCGTGACCTCCGGGAAAACCACTAGCAAGAATAAAAACGAAAAGAAAAATCAGAAGAAATCATTCACGGTAAGGTTTCAGGATAAGAGCAAATACAACTTAATAAGTGATACATTATTCCTCTCTTGTAGTTGTGCTAAGCGTACATTGTTTTAATTCGTTGCTACTAACTAGCTGTTTAATAGCTTAATAGGCTCAAGCCAGCAAGTTGAGGGATCACCAACGGCCACGAAACAACACGAAGTACGTCGGATGTTGTGTGCCCTAGCAGCACTGCTACACGTAATGCAGTTACGGTTATACCCATACCAGGTATCCCACATAACCGGCTGTTATCGTCCCACGCCACTGGCATACAGAAAGTTAATAACTCCCAATCTTGGGCTCAGTCAGTGCAGCAATTAGCAGAGCGCCAGCTATGTGTACAAGAATATAAATGGAAAACTTCCTTAACTGATTACTTCAGTGAAGTGCTAAAGATAATCTTAAGCGTTAAAACTTCTCTATGACGCACTGGTTGGAGATGTGCGAAGAGACCCAGTTGTTTGTACGAGACGGCACACCCCTGAAAGCCGAGCTCTGATATGGACTGAAGTTTATGATGTTGCAAGCAAACAGTGTCAAAAGAAATTCATGAGACAGTTGTACGTATGAAGTTCAGACACGGTCGGTTGAAAATACATCTATATCCACTGTGTCTGGTTGACGCTCCTTTCGGTACTTGTGAAGACGACGAAGAATGTATTGAGGGTCATCATGTCTTCTGATTGGTTTGGTGCGGATCGCCACGAATTCCTCTCCTGTGCCAATATTTCAGCTCAGAGTAGGACTTGCAACCTACCTCCTCAACTATTTGCTGGATGTATCCCAATCTCTGTCTGCCTCTACAGTTTTAGGCTCTGTAGCACCCTCTAGTACCATGGAAGTCTTGACACATATCCTATCATCCTGTCCCTCCTTCTTATCAATGTTTCCCACATTTTCCTTACTGCAGAGGATCTCATTCTTACCTTACCAATTCACCTAATTTTCAGCATTCTTCTGTAGCACCACATCCCGAATGCTATGATTCTGTACTGTTCAGGTTTTCCCACTGTTCCCGTTTCATACTATGCTGTGCTCCATACGCACATTCTCCGAAATTTCTTCCTCGAATTAAGGCCCATGTTTGATAGTGGTATAGTTCTCGTAGCCAGGAATACCGTTTTTGCCAGTGCTATTCTGCTTTTTATATCCTCCTTGCTCCATTCATGACGGGTTATTTTGCTGTCTGGGTAGCAGAATTCCTCAACTCCATCTGCTTCGTGGCTGATGATAATTTTCTTAGTGTCATCATTTCTGCTACTCCTGACTACTTTCGTCTTTCTTCGATTTACTTTCAAACCGTGTTCTGTACTCAATACACAGTTAATTTCGTTCAAAACGTCATTTAATTCTTCTTCACTTTCACTGAGGATAGCAATGACATCTGCGAATGTTTTCATTGATATCCTTTCACCTGAATTTTAATCCCATTCTTATTTTCGTCAGTGCTTCTTCAACGTATAGACTGAACAGTAGAAAGAAAGATCACATCCCTGTCTTAGCACCATTTTTAATCCAAGCACTTTGTTTCATTTCTTCCAGTCTTACTGTTAATTCTTGGTTATTATACATAATGTATATTACCCGCGTCCCCCTATAGCTTAACCCTATTTTCTCAGAATTTCGTACACCTTACACCATCTGATGTAGTGGAACGCCTTTTCCAGATCGACAAATCGTATGAACGTGTCTTGATTTTCTTCAGTCTCGTTTCCAGTGTCAACCTCAACGTCAGAACTGCCTCTCTGGTGCCTTTACCCTGCCTGAAGCCCAACTGATCGTCATTTAACAGAGCCTGCAATTTTCTTTTCCATTCTTCTGTATATTATTCAACAACTTGGATTCATGAACTGTTAAGCTGACTTGCGATAATTCCTACACTTGTCGGCCCTTGGAGTCTTGCGGAATGTGTGGCTGATGTCTTTTCGAAAATCTCATACATTGTACACACCAACAAGAATAGTCGTTTTGTTGCCACTTCTCTAAACGATTTTAGAATTCCGATAGAATATTATCTATCCCTCCTGTTTATTTGATTTTAAGTCTTCAAAGCTCTTTTAAATTCTCATTCTAATACTGGATTCCCTACCTCTTCGAAATCTTCTGTTTCTTCTTCTATCACATCAAACAAATCTTCCCCTCATAGGAGCCTTCCACGCACTCTCTCTCCTCTGCATTTAACAGTGGAGTTTCCATTCCAATCTTAATGGTACCGCCCTTGCTTCTAATTTCACAGAAGGTTGTTTTGACTTTTCTGTAGGCCGACAATCATTTCTTTTTCGATTTCTTCACGTTTTTCATGCAGCCATTTCGCCTTAGCTTCCTTGCACTTACTATTTATTCCATTCCGAAGAGATTTGTATTTCTGTATACCTGTATTTCCTTGAACGTTTCTGTACTTTCTTCTTTCGTCGATCAGCTAAAATATTTCTCGTGTTACCCAAGATTTCTTCGCAGTTACCTTCCTTATACCTATGTTCTTCTTTTCCAGTCCTGTGGTTGCCCTTCTGTAAAGATGGCCATTGCTCTTCAGCTGAACTGCCTACTGGACTATTCTTTATTGCTGTATCTACAGCCTCTGAGAGCTTCATGCGTATCTCTTTATTCCTTAGTATTCCGTATCCTTCTTGTTTGCGCTGTGATTCTTCCTGACTACTCGGTTGAACTTCCGTCTACTCTTCATCATTACTAAATTGTGATCTGAGTCTATATCTGCTCCTGGGTACGCCTGACGTCCAATGTCAGATTTCGGAATTTCTACCTGACCATGATGTAATCTAACCGAAACCTTTCTGTATCTCCCGGCCTTCTCCAAGTATTACTCCTCTTCTTGTGATTCTTGAACAGAATATTCGCTTTTACTACTGGAATTTATTGCAGAACTCAATGGTCTTCCACCTCTCTCATTCATACTACCAAGCCAATATTTTCCAATAAACCTTTCCTCTGCTCTTCCCCTACAACAGAACTACTGTCCCATATGATTGTCAGATTTTCATCTCCCTTTACCTATGGAATTACCCGTTCAGTATCCTCATATACTTTCTGTACATCTTCATCTTCCGCCTGCGATTTCAGCATGTATAGCTAAACTATCGTTGTTGGTGTTGGTTTGCTGGTGGTTCTGACAAGAACATTTCTATCACTGAACTGTTCACAGTAACTTACTCTATGGCTTACCTTTCTTTTCATAACGACTCCTACACCCGTTATACCATTTTCTGCTGACGTTGATATTATCTGCAATCATCTGACCAGAAATCCTTGTCTTCTTTCCATTTCATTCACTGAGTCCACTGTATCTAGATTGAACCTTAGCATTTGCCTTTTCAAATTGTCTACCATCCCAACCAAGTTCAAACTTTTGACATTACATACGTCAACTGGTAGTTGGTTATTCAACGTTTTTCTCATGCTCATCTCCTCCTTGCCAGTTCCGTACATGACTTCCGAATGGGGGACTAGTCCGGAAAGTTTTCGTCAATGGAAGGAATATCACGACCCTTTTCAGTTACAGGCCACGTGTGCTCTGGATACAAATGATGTGTGTTTAATCCAGTGGTTTGCATTGCCGTCTGCATCCTCATGTCGTTGATCACTGCTGATTCTCTTTTAGTAGCAGTTTCTCTCCCCAAGGGCAAGAGAGTGCCCTGAACCTCTCTCTGCTCCTCCGTTGTCTTTGACAAGGTCATTTGCAGAATGAGGGTGACTTCTTATGTCGGGAGTCTTGCCACTGCTGATGAAGAAGATATGAACTACATAATACTAAGAGGTCCTGAAGAGAAAGCAACGACCGATAGAACACTAAAACAATAGAATGCTTTGGCTTTGGGATTCAGGGCTCTGGTTGCGTTACTAATCTGCTGGGAACAAGAGACATAATGTAAACATATGTACATAGATCTCAAGGAGTTAGGAATACTCACGTAATCATTCACTGGAAAATTTAGGTTCTGCGATAAGCTTATGATCTGTTTCGCTGCCGTAGACACCACTAAAAAGACATTTTGTACCAGGAATGAAGACATCAGCAGTACGAGACCACGTGCGACTATGACCACTTCGAGTAGTCGAGATCAAGATGGAGAACAGCCGAAAAGGAGAAAGACGTCAAACGTAGGAGAGACACTAAGAACACGAAATGACAAAGGTCGATATGGACATACACACTGTAGTCCATGTCAACGGTGGACGTTACTACAAATTTATGAAGAAACACTAATTATTTTGTACATGAATCTTTTCTTTCAGTAATGACAATAATATTATCACTAGTGTGCGCTCATCAATGTAGGTAGATAACATCCAAAGCTGACTATTATTAATATGTGTAAATTATAGACGGCTGTATTGTCATGAGACTAGATGCCAACAATGAATTAAAAAATCCTCTAATGTTCCTTAACTCACGGAAAATAATTCATATTGAAAGCCACACGCTTCAAAATGCAATATTTGTTTAATTCTGATACTGTTTGAGGCTCAAATCGGAAACGCGCATTGTTTCCAACGTAACTTCAAAAATGGCTCTGAGCACTAAGGGACTTAACCTCTGAGGTCATCAGTCCCGTAGAACTTACAACTACTTAAACCTAACTACCCTAGGGACATCACACACATCCATGCCCGAGGCAGGATTCGTACCTGCGACCGTAACGGTCGAGCGGTTCCAGACTGAAGCGCCTACAACCGCTCGGCCACACCGGCCGGCCATCGTAACTCCAGTGGTAGTAAGTTCGATTATCATCCAATGCAAAAAGATGGTTCAAATGGCTCTGAGCACTATGGGACTTAACATCTATGGTCATCAGTCCCCTAGAACGTAGAACTACTTAAACCTAACTAACCTAAGGACAACACACAACACCCAGCCATCACGAGGCAGGGAAAATTCCTGACCCCGCCGGGAATCGAACCCGGGAACCCCTGCGCGGGAAGCGAGAACGCTACCGCACGACCACGAGATGCGGGCTCATTCAATGCAGTTCGAGAATTAATTTCCTCATATTAGTAAATTATGTGAGGAGACTATCGATGGAAGTGGATCCTTCTTACAAAGTGGGTTCATCCGCTTCATATGGATCAGGAAGATATCGTAACTTATAGACAGAGTAATTATGCAGTGTCAAAAGTAATCGCCATACATTTATCTCACTATGAGAGAAGACGGTCAATTCATTCATGAAAAAAGTTTTCTGTTGCCTACGAAACCATGAATGCACCCAGGCGTAAACCACTTCATCCGAAGCAAACCGACGGTCATGAATGTCTTTCTTCTGGGCTCCATAAGTATGGAGATTGCATGGGGAGAAATCGAAGCTGTATGGAGAATGTAGGCCGGCCCACATGATGCCAAGGTTGTTTCGAGTACGTTGGAGAAGTTTCACTGGGAAGCAGCACAATGTCTAAGCAATATTTTCAGTTCAAAACCATTGACAAATTTTCACTTGAAAAATTTGATCTAATGACTGTGGAGCCCCTGGTGGCGCATGGCCTCTTGCATGTATTTCATGGACAAAGCACCTCCGGCTGTAGGCTTGCATACCGTCAGTTGTATGGGTTCCGCAGATTATCATGTAGTTTTTATCAGGCGGTCATGTGGTTAATATTAATTGTTGCAGCTGCTTGTCTTCCGTTGACATAGCATGGTCATTGACAGCATGAAGATATGCCTCCTCATATTTGAAGACCTCTCCCAGTTGCAGGTATCCCCACCCATAGCTGACATCGGTCGTGGCACAGAGCCGCTACATCTCGTGGTCAGCTATCGTCACCAGGCGTGTGCGTGGCATGTCACTTTGGACGAGCCACTCACAAAAACGGCGCCGGATGGACAGCCAGGACTGAGTCTGGCACAGTCCGTTACATGAGCTACAATCAGTCATGTTGTTCTGCTTATTGGATTTCAAACCCGCATTGCACCTGGACTTTCTATTTCTTAAATGGTTCAAATGGCTCTAAGCACTATGGGACTTAGCATCTGGGGTCATCAGTCCCCTAGAACAACTTAAACCTAACCTAAAGACATTACACACATCCATGCCCTATGCAGGATTCGAACCTGCGACCGTAGCAGCAGCGCGGTTCCGGAATGAAGCACCTAGAACCGCTAGGCCACTTATCGTTATCGTTATTGAATTTCATTCAGTGTTCTGTTGTCGACAATCTCCTCTTTATTATTTATTCAAGTTTCTATCACAGCTACGTACACTTTCTGATTGGTGACTAGTTTCGAACCTTAAAGTTCATTCTCAAACAACTGCCTACATTTCAAGTGCGTATTGGAGGATAATTTCACTGGTGCTCTTAGAAGACATCTTCATAAGTGTTTTAGTGGAGATATAGACTAACAAGCACGTGAAATGCGAATAATGGTTTGTGAATCAACCTCAACGTTTTGAACGAGTCAGCGCTGTGAAACTGTACGCAGCTGCGACAGAAATTCAAGCTGCTGCTGCTTTTACCAACAAAAAAAGTTAGAATTCATAGACTTTGTTAACTGACCACATGTCCGTATCTGGAGGAGGCAGAATAGTGGCAACGAGATTTTACCCTATCATGCCCACAATACCGTGTTCGCAACCAGTACCAGAGTTATTGCTCCCAAGTTCTGTAACTTTGTGCAGCAACATCTGCCACTGCAAAAGCAGGAGTATCAGGTGCAATGGCAGAAACAGCATTTTGCTCTCCTTCAGCTCGTGTCTCAACAACATCAGCGGCGGTCACGGCTACGGCCTCACCATCGTTCGCTGCCTTTGACGAGTCTTCGAAGAATCGAGAACTCTGCCCAGCTGTCGTTTTGAACTGTTCCGTTTTGGCTATAGTATTTCTGGTATATTGGAAATTTGTGGTAAGTACAAAGGGACCAAACTGCTGAGGTCTTCGGTCCCTAGCCTTACACACTATTTAATCCAACTTAAACTAACGTACACTAAGGACAACACACACACCCATGCTCAAGGGAGGACTCGAACCTCCGACGGGGGGAGCCGCGCAATATTTCTGGTAGGTGTTTCTGGTAGGCTGCAAAGTGCGTTGTTCTTGTCTTCTATAATCGTTTATACAGAATGCTGTAGAAAGTGCAACCACTCTTTGCATTGTTTTCAGTGCTCTCAAACCTCTGTTAACCAAATACTAGTCATAGATACACCTTGTTGTGGCTAGGCTACAGCTTAATCAGTCCATGTCGTTTATACACGGACTGCCCTACGCAGCATGTGAAAGTTACATTGTCTATTAAGTCTGATATGTGAAATCATTGATTTGAGAAATGATTGTGTGACTTGTCCCCGACCAGGAGGTCAGTGCAAAAACTTTGGCCACATCCAATCCTACTCCTGGTGAAGTGTCTCGCTGAAAATTTTAAAAACAAAAAGAAATTATTTTTCCTGGACGTCTCCTTCTACTCCATAGATAAATTTGTGAGTAGATAGTGTGATCCGGTTGGCCTACAATTACGAAATTTTGTTGTAAATTAAGATTGAAATAAAAAATACCAGTTACCTAAAAGCACAACTTGTGTTCGAGTTTCCACAGAGAAACTGCATCTTATTTATAAACCTACTGAAACGATTCACATCACACCGAGCTGGGCACGGAATTCGCAAAAGACTCAAGTCCATAGAGATCGCTTAAACAGTTGATGCTACTCATAGGTAAAGTGATGAAATGAGGAGAATGTCAATATTACGTTCAATGACATGGAATACATAAACCCTGTCAACGAGACCCACTGATAGCAGCTTGAGCAGACGCAGCCAGAAGCGATTTTTGATCATTTAATGTAAAAGACAGTTTGCTCTGCATTTATCATGACTAGTGTACTATGAAGATCTGTTCTAACACTGAAAGTAACCATTTGCGGACGCACATCACATCGTTTAAGTACTGACAAGCAATACCGTGCAGCGATATGAAATGGGACGAACACCTCGAATCAGTATCAGGGAAGAGGATTGTAACACTTACATTTGTTGAAAGTTTTATGGGAAAATACAATGAATTTGTAAAGGAAATTTCATACAAGGTGCTAATGTGACCACTTCTACAATAGGGAAGAGTGTTGTAACTAGGGACTCTTCAGACTTTCTCCTCTAGCTAGACTTGTAATAGAAGTGTAACTTATTTTCTAATTCTATTTTTAAATGGTAGCGTTCATTGTTTGTGTGCTGCAGTTCGTTTCTGGAATTGAAAAAGTGCTCCGAAAAAGTAAGGTTCTTCGAAATGAGAAAAATTATTCGAAGGTACAACGTCGTCATGTACCTAGGAATAATATTCTGTTCAAATTTGAAAGTTTCGTCATGGATAAATTTTTTCAAAACTGTATTCAGAAAACTGTCTGTTACATTCTTACGTTGCCACTCCCCAGTGCAGTAAATTAAACCAAGTTAAGTAGTAACATTATGAACAACCAACTTAAATATATTTTGGAATATAAGTTATTAGAAACTAACACAAATTTCCATTTTAGAGAGAGTTCATATTATTAAGACATTAAAGAAACTCGAAACCAACTTAAATATATTTTGGAATAGAAGATATTAGAAACTAACACAAATTTCCATTTTAAGGACAGTTAATATTATAAAGACTGTTAGGAACCCAGTTCAGTTGCAAATATCACCTCTTATATGGCAAAAGGCTTTCTTCCCTTTCAAGATACAAGATGCCAAACGCCCGACGAAGTATGGCATAACTGTCCACAAGTTAGATATCTAGCTTTAAAAATACGTAGAAATTTACTAATCATAAACTTCTGTAACTGAAGAATTAACAGTATCTTCCAAATAGCTTTAATATACTCTGCAGCTGTTAAATGTGTAGAACTCAAAATATTTACAAACGCTGCGCAAAACATAATATCATGCCTTGAAACAACAAAAACTGCTTAGGGCAGTTTCTATTCCGCATTTCTTCATTTGATACTTTCATTTAGTGTGTTACAAGTCTATAGGTACAAGAACAGCTCAAATATTGCACAGGAACTGGAATGAATATAGCGTTAATACTTCAAAATAATATCAAATGTGTTAGTATAACTAAGCATTATGGTGTTTAAGGGGGGAAAATCTACATAGAACTTCTACATAAAAAATTTTAAAATTGAGAAGGCTGCATGCTCCATTTGACCATCTGGCACAGAGATTGTAGTTCATCCGAAATCAGAGACACGCTACTGGTCTGCTTCATTAACCCTCTTTGCTGGATGACATATTTTGTGATTATAATTCTGGACTCCGTTACTATACATCGCTAAACTACGTAACATTACACTACGCCACACTAAACTAACGTCGTTGGTACCAGAACCAAGCCTTATTCCTCATTTGTCTGGATAGTTAGCACCAGGCGCGCTGAGATACAATTCGGGATTCACAGGAGCTGTGCTGCTGTACCACCCAAGATGCAGAGATTGGGAAACAGCTGTCATTGTCTCTGGAGATCCTTCCTGGTCGTCCGCCAGAGTTTATCTCCTGATTGCTTCAGGAAGGTTGTCGTCGTTGGACGTTCTATCGTGGTGCCTCTCGTTGTCATTATGTATGGCCTCTTCTTGCTTGTCTCTGAGCAGAGTAGGGTTGCAGTTCGTAAGCTGATATTTTAACTGCTAGCGAGTTCGCCTAATGCCACAGTTCCTCATTCTTTACTATGATATAGAGTACTGTGTTATCAAAGACGTTCCTACTATGGTTTGTGACATCTTGTCTAATGGCGCATTCCCAGACGATGTGGTCCGGGGTGCTGTTTGCTCCACAATCACAAGTGTCTGCGGTGCGCTGTCGTATTTTCAGTAAGTAGCTGGGATATGGACCATGTCCGGACAGTTATTGTACAGCTTCCTTTATCGGCAGGAAGTATGTCATTTTTGATTTCTCTTTCAAGTTAGTTCTCCTGCCTATTTCTGCTCTGTCCCAGATTTCTTTCAATTCTCAATCAATGTATTCCTTTATTTCCTTTATTCGATACGGTTCGTGTGGCGAGTATCACCTTCACCTTATCATACACGTACTTTTTGGGCCAATATTGTGCACCTATCTTTCTTACTGCTAGGTCCACAGGTAGCATGTCTAATATCACCAGCGATGCCACGATCGGTGTTGTTCTACACGCAGCCGCAAGACACGGTTGTTTACTTCTTTGTGCTCGCCGTAGAGCCTGTGCTGTCCTTACTTTTCTTGCTTATGAACCCAATCGCTCAACCCGTAGCCCACAATACGTTTAAGATTGTGTTATGATATGTTCTTGTTGCACTTAGCTGAAAATTTCTTTGGCCAATTGTTGCTACTTTGGTCGGTATTTTAATGCCTCTTTAAGAGACGGTATCTAAATATACATGAAAGTTTTGCTTTTAGTCTGTTTTTATACTGAGGTAACTATATACTTCCGTTCTTTTCACAGGCTGGTCATTTATTCTGATTGTGGGGTTTCTCGTTCTTGACAATGTTCCTTTTAGTAACATATAAACTGTTTTCTGTGTTGCTATAGTTATTTAGTCTTATACTCATTAATTACATAGCGGTCTAAGAACAACCCTACTATTTTCTTTTAATTTAGTCGTTGAAATGGCACATACTATGATTATCAGATAGTCTGCGTAGCCGATGCAGTCTCTGGTGCTTGTTATACTCTGAAGCTGGTTCAGTAATGGCCCAATGCCAACATCCCAGAACTCTGGACCACTAACAGAGTCCTGTGGGCAGCCTTTTGTGATGTTTCTCACGAAGTTCTGATTGCACCTGTCTATCTGACCAATAATCTCGTAGGCTCTTACACAGACACCTGGTACAAATTCATAGAGTCTGCTAGGATCGTACAGATCGACACAGCCCATACGAAAAAAAACCTCAGTACTTATTGGAAGAAAACCGACATAGTTCACGCCCTACCCTGTTGGATAAATTTAGAGTAACTTTATTCAAAGAAGTCTGTGCGACCATCGAATATCCAGCGTAGGGATCATGAGAGTAAGATGAGAGAGATTAGGTCGCGTACAAAGAAATATACTCACATGTAATTCATTCAGTACGCAAACGAAATAGGAAAAAGATCGATGCTATTGGTACTATGTACGCTCCGCTATGCACTGTTCAGTGCTTTGTGGTGTATTCAAGTAAATGTACCGGGTGATCAAAAGTCAGTATAAATTTGAAAACTTAATAAACCACGGAATATTGTAGATAGAGAAGTAAAAATTGACACACATGCTTGGAATGACATGGGGTGTTACTAGAACAAAAAAAAGGTTTTGCTAGACGCGTGAAAGATCTCTTGCGCGCGTCGTTTGGTGACGATAGTGTACTCAGCCGCCACTTCCGTCATGCCTGGCCTCTCAGGTCCCCAGACCTCAGTCCGTGCGATTATTAGCTTTGGGGTTACCTGAAGTCGGAAGTGTATCGTGATAGACCGACATCTTTGGGGATGCTGAAAAAAAGACATTCGACGCCAATGCCTTACCATAACTCCGTACATGCCTTACAGTGCTGTTCACAACATTATTCCTCGACTACAGCTATTGTTGAGCATTTCCTGTAAAGAACATCTTTGCTTTGTCTTACTTTGTTATACTAATTATTGCTATTCTGATCAGATGAAGCGCCATATGTCGGACATTTTTGAACGTTTGCATTTTTTTGGTTCTAATGAAACCCCATGACATTCCAAGCATGTGTGTCAATTTGTACCTCTCTATCTACATAATTCCGTGATTTATTCAGTTTTCAAATTTATACTGACTTTTTGATCACCTGGTATGTGTATTGAGTTAGTAATGTACAGTCCAGGAATTCTAAAAATGTCTGTATTGTCATCCATGTAATCTGTGATATACAGTTCATCTCACTCAGATATATCCTTCTAGAAACAACTTCTTTAACAAACGTCATTGTATTGTCATGTTGTCATATCGAAAAAGTTGCAATAAGACTATTCCCAGACAGCGCTCCAACACGAGTTTATCAACAATGAGAGAAAAAGTGAAATGCATGGTTGTTATTTAACATTTTCAAACAAACAGACAGGCAGTCTCGTTGGTATTTGTGTGGTTACAAATCCTAAGTGGAAAATCACAGAAATTCCTTTATTGATGACTAACTTCGGCTCATTGACGAGCGATATTCAGATCAACAAAAATTATCACTTAAATCAGTGTGTATCAGCCGCTAGGGATTACACGTCGTTATAATCTGTTGCTTTGAATCGCTCTTGTTGTCATGTACGTACTAATGTAGACCACGACAACATTCTACTATTGTAGGTACATGTCAATAAGAGCGATTCAGCTCAACAGCTTAGGACGATGTGTTATGTATGGTAGCTGACACACGGTGAATTAAGTAATAATTTTTATTGACCTGAAGATGTCTCGACAACGAGCTGAAACTAGTGACCTTGACTTTGGATTTTTATCCATACATTTTAAAATACAGATAATGTCCTACTTTTTCTTCCTGCGACCCGATGTGGCACCTTTGAGTTGTTATACGAGGGGCGTTTGAAACGTCCGTGCAAAATCCGAAAGATACCACGACGGTGCATATCGCGGTCATGTTTAGTAAGTAGCGTCTTTGAAAAGAGCGCACACCAACTTTCAGCCATACTAGTCTATTTGTTTGTGTTTGGCTGTCGTGTGAATCAAGGAAGTCGAGTGATTGTCAAAAAACGGACGAAAAAGAATTTCGTATGGTAATTAAACATTACTTTATGAAAGGCAAAACGCCTCAAGAGACTAAAGAGGAGCTTGGTAAAAATTACGGAGACTCTGCACCTTCGATTAGAGCAGTTTCTAAGTGGTTTCATAATTTTCAGAGTGGTCGTATGGTTACAAGTGATGCTGAGCGTTCTGGACGCTCCGTGAAGCTTACGACTCCAGAAATCACTGATAAAATCCATGATATTGTGATAGAAGAGTTAAGGTACGTGAGATTGCTAGTGCTGTGGGCATCTCGAATGAACGAGCTCATAACAACATTTGGACATGAGAAAGCTATCCGCAAGATTGGTTCTGCGATTGCTCACGCTTGACCAAAAACGGAATCGTGTGAAGTGTTGCAAGGATCGTTTGCAACTGTCCAGGAAGAATCCGCAGGACTTCGAGCGTCGTTTCGTCACTGTGGATGAAGCATAGATACATTACTATACTCCTGAGACCAAACAACAATCTAAACAATGGGTTACCAAGGGAGAATCTACACCAAAAAAAGGTGAAGACCATTCCTTCGGCCGGAAAGGTTATGGTTACTGTCTTTTGGGATTCGCAAGGGATAATCCTCATCGACTATCTGGAAAAGGGTAAAACTATTACAGGTGAATATTATTCATCTCACTGGACCGTCTGAAAACCGATCTGCAAGAAAAACGCCGGCGATTGGACCGCAAAAAATTTCTTTTCCATCACGACAATGCACCAGCACACACCGCAGCAGTTGTGGTCGCGGAAATATGATTCCAACTCGTTTCACATTGCCCCTATTCTCCAGACTTGGCTCCCTCAGACTAATGTTTGTTCCCCAATTTGAAGAAATGGTTGGCAGGACAAAGATTTTATTCAAACGAGGAGGTGATTGCAGCAACTGGAAGGTGTCAGGCAAATCCAACACCTTCCATGAAAACCCTGACATGATAAGCAAATCGAGTAGTACGTCACATAGCTCCGAATAAATCGTGACATTAAATTAACACAAGAATGCCTAAATGCATGTCATAGCTTCCCACCGTGAGACAGTTCCGAGGGGAGAAACGAGAACAGAAGCCGAGAGCAGAACCGTGTTAAGCTGGAAGGCCCTACGATAAGGGACGGACACCCACGTCGCCAGATAACCGCTAGGACCACACCCAGCCCGTTAAAAGCTAGAGCCCTCCAGAAGGACAGTATAGATCTCACGATAACGGTAAAAGGACCACACTAGCTGAAAGTTTTAGCGTGAGAGTATACGCGTCTCTGTTACGTAGCAAACATTAAAAACATTGCCCTACCACGAAAAGTATAACATTTCTCATTGGATAGACAGAATTTTTGTAGGCGGAGCTTAAGGTTAACATTGAAACCCTGATTGGTCAGATAAAAACACAGCCAGATAGTTTTTTTAAACCAACTTCGGTAAATTGTAGTAAGGAGAAGTTAGGACAAGGGTTGCTTCCGAGACGGCGAGGTGCGCGGAGCTGCGCCGCCCGCCGCCCCCTGACGAACACCGACGAGGTAATGAACGTACGCGATGCCGCATTTTTGAGCGCATAAGGCTTCACTCAGAACTGCAGAAGTCTCATCTGTTACACCCCCTTTTTGCGTAATACTAGTGTCGATCGTCAATTAAAGCTTATGGTGTTCACATTTGCCACTTGAAGAACAGATCTGAAACGCGATGATTTTTCTGTTATATAGTTATTGAGAAGCCACATCTGCCACTGTAATTTACGACAAGTTAGATAAGTAATTAAAGATAATTGAGGGTCACTGTAGACCATTTTGATAGTTTTCTCTTTTGGGAAACTTAATTTAAACCTAGATTATAGATGTGATATGGCATAGGTCATCCTTCGATCCATTGTAGAACTTGGAAACACATTCAGGGAATATTCGTTCACATTTTTGTTGAATGCAGTTGGTTTTTACCATCCTGTATTAAAACATTTCCTTTTATCAATAGTGCAGTTTATAAACAATGTTTTGTGACTAGAATCAAATTTCCAATGGTAAACTTAACTGCTTTTTCGACGTTATTTTAGCAGCTAACTAAAAATAGGAAAGCCTTGAACCCCCTCCACTAAGTTTAGTTAGTATTAAGATTCTTTTACAGGGAGTGCAGTGGAGCTGACGCTGAGATCATTAAGTATTTGGTTATATAATCGTTAGTATCACTGAACTCTTCTGAACTCTACATGTCATGTGTGGTCTGACGTCTCCTTACCAGCAACAGGTCCCAGGTTCAAACTAGTCAATTCCCTACAAAACACGCTCAGAGCCTCGTTGCGCGAAAGTGGTAGGAAGACACGATATAGAACAACAGACACCACGCAGAATGTTAGACAACTAATAGCTATTTTTCATACTTGGACAATTCTTATTATTCTAAAAGTATCAACCAATTAGAACAGCGTTGGAGGAAGTGTATAAGTCTAAAAGGTGACTTTGTCGAAAAATAAAAAAGGTTTACCTCGAACACATAAGAAGTTTCTATTTTTGCAAGGACTTTTCAAACGCCCCTCGCACTGTTCATACAGATGTCATGCCGACTGCTGTGGTAGTCCCGTCATCAGAGAATTACAGACTTGCAGTCACCCGTCGCTCCCTTGTTTTGTTTTGCTCTGGAGAACAGTCGCCCTGCGCCCTGGCGACAGTGAAAGCGCGAGCGCCTGTCACGTGGAGCTGTCTGAGCTGACTTAAGACCTGTCCGCCTGCTGCGCCGGGAGGACCAGATTAAGACAGCGCTCTGCACCAGCTAGCGGGCCGGCACCTGCTGCGAGCGCTCCACACGAATGCGAAACCTTCCGCCAGGCTGCGCTGGCAAATCGGGGCATCTCTGTAACAAACAACCTCCACTGCCGTGGCGTCCTTCACGCATTTTACGGCTGCGCTTTAGCATAAACACACGTTCCCGTATTGACAATGTTGCTTCATACGACACCTGTAGAAATTAAGTAAAACATACAGGCAAAAAGCTAATTTGCGCTCGACGTAAACGATCGCCGAGGCAATCTGCCTGCGCTCTTCCACGGATCGTAAAGCAAGCTGCTCGTCCTTTAGGTTTGCGATAGCCTGTACCAATTAATATTCGCCGCAGCTGATGTAACAGCAAATTTCTCACTCATCCCTTTTAATAAGTAAAGACCTGGCAAGCGGGACTGCGCACAGCTGTGGGGAGAAGCGATAAATCCGGAAATTTGCGTCAAAAGGCTACACTGTAAGAACAACTACAGTGGAAGGTTTCCAGGGAGAAATCGCAAGCATACCGCAACAACATCTCTGCAAATTTACTTTCGAAAAATTCGAAAGGTAGTTCCCATATTTCTCTACTGACTTTGTGTAGGTTCATGCAGTCAGAGAGCTAGCAGACACAATAAATTACCTATTCGTGACCAGTCCTTGGTAGCTATTAGATCCTCTAATTTGAAGTTAGTGGTTTAGGTGGGCATACGGCATGTTGCTCCGCACACTGAGTGTAAGAACTCATATCCCTATTTCTGGTATCTGGTAGCGAGGTGGCGCAGTGGTTAGCACACTGGACTCGCATTCGGGAGAACGACGGTTCAAACCCGCCTCCAGTCATCCTGATTTAGGTTTTCCTTGATTTCCCTAAATCACGTCAGGCAAATGCTGGGATGGTTCCTTTGGAAGGGCACTGCTGACTTCCTTCCCTAGCCCGATGGGACCAATGACCTCACTGTTTGGTCCCCTCCCCCGAGTCAACCAACCAATCAAAATTGACGTGAGACTCAGGGTTGTGTGTTGGGGCTCTTTGTGTTCATCTTGCATATTAGTGACTTGGCGGACAGCACTGGAGTAACCTAGGACATTTCGCAGATGGTGTAATTATCTATAATGACGTATTGTTAATATGTTTTGAGTAGTATATTAATGAGGCAAAACTGGTATCGCATCCGTTGTGGCCGAGCGGTTCTAGGCGCTAAAGTCTGGAACCGCGTGACTGCTACGGTCGGAGGTTCGAATCCTACCTTGGGCCTGGATGTGTGTGATGTCCTTAGGTTAGTTAGGTTTAAGTAGTTCTAAGTTCTAGGGGACTGATGACCTCAGAAGTTAAGTCCCATAGTGCTCAGAACCATTTGATTTGAACTACTGGTATCAGTCAACTCATACAATCGGCGTTCATATCGGGAACAAGCCGAGATGGTCTTTCCATACAGCCAAACAGAGGGAAACGGAGGAAAGGCAGCACGACTACAGTGTGAAAAGTATTTAACCCGACAAACTCTGGTAGGTTGTAGGGAACATCAAAACAAATATTTTTCCCTAATGTCATTTTTTCCTATGAGGATTATTTAAACCGGTGGAGGCCGTAGTTGTTAGAGGCCGTATTACGATCTACAGTTGTTAAAGGGAGTATTACGCTCTTCAGTTGTAGGCAACTGCTGTCCACCAGTGTAGTAGTGCATTGCTTCTGGAGTAAGTACACTGATATGGTTGGTGCGTTCTACTTAGCGCACCACAACGGACGAGCTACACAGCGGGTTTATCAACAACAATGTCCTAATCGCAGTATCCCGCAACATACGACCTCTGCTGCTGTGTACCAACGTCTGCGTGAGACCAGGTCATATAGCAGATTACCTGGACAGAGACGCCGTCGCACAGCAAGAACGCTGCAATTTCAGGAAGCTGTCTCGGAGCATCTAGAGCGGGATCCTTCAATCAGCACTCGTGCAATTGCACGTGACAGGGGGAGGAATCAGACGAATGTAAGATCAGTCCTTCGAGAGCAATTGTTGCGTCCATTTCACTTACAGCGTTTCCACAACCTGGAACCAGTTGATTATCCACACAGAACACAGTTTTCGCAGTAGTACCTGGAACAGTGAGAAATGAATCCTACATTTCCATCCTCTGTGTTGTTTACCGATGAAGCAACGTTCGGGCGTAATGGAGTTTTCAACATGCACAATTCGCATCTTTGGAGTGAGGATAACACACATGCCACAGTTACTAGCGCTCATCAAGTGCGGTTCTTCGTTAATGTGTGGGTCGTTGTTGTTGGGGACTGTTTAATTGGGCCATATCTGCTAACTAGACCATTAAATGGCAGGCACTACTACAATTTTCTCGCCAGAGCATTGCCAGATTTGTTGGAAGACAACGCACGTGGTTCCAACATGATGGGGCGCCGGCACATTTCAGTTGTCGTGTGCGTCGATTCCTGGACCGACGGTTCCCAGAAAAGTGGATTGGCAGAGGTGCTCCTGTACCAAGGTCTGCTCGATCCCCAGATATGTCCCCTCTGGACTTTTTTGTGTGGGGAGAGATGCGCGACCTTGTTTACGCAACCCCTGTTGCATCAGAAAAGGATCTGGTTGCCCAGATAGTAGCAGCAGCAGGAACAATTCAGGATATCCCTGGGGTTTTGCCCGTGTAAGACAGAACATGAGCTGACGGTGTACGTGTCAAGTGAGTCATTTTTGAAAATCTACTATAATTGAAATTGCGTTGTGTTAATCTGTTGTCTCTTGGTCATAAAAAAATGGAAAAGTGTTTGTTGGTTTAATTAATTTGCCGCCAGATAAATCTTCCTCTACCGGTTTAATTACTCCTCATAGGAAAAATTAACATCAGGGAAAAATATTTGTTTTGATGCCCCCTACAACCTCCCAGAGTTTGTCGGTTTAAACACTTTTCACCCTGTATACCGAAACAAGTGCACCCCCCCCCCCCTCCCCAAACCACATCACACAACATTTCAAGCCCTTCTTTGTCGTTTGCGTGACGATGGGTCCTTTCAGATCAGACAGATAAACGTGCAGGGACGCAGTGCACTGTGCGTACACTAGATCTGGTCCTGGGTTCAACGGGATATTGACACGATCCAAAGTACTCGCTCCAGACAAATGACCCGCGGTCCGCGAACACGGAGTAAGCCAATGTACAATTATGTGTGCTCTGCATGACAACCGCTACCATCCCTGTCACCTGCAACAAGTGCAAGTTTTATCAGCAGCTGATTCCCTTCTACAGGAAGAATTTTATCGACGGTGTTTTCACCAGACCATCGCAGTTATGGGATCTCTGTCATCAGTTCACTTAACCGACGAAGCAATCTTTACCAGAATTGGGATCATCAGTCTGCATAATCGTCACCTGTGGGCAACAGACACAGCATGTGGTCAGAGGACCTTTCATTCGTCAGCGTCATCTGCCGTGGCAACGACGCATTTCCGGACACGTGGTTCATAGGACCTATTTTCTCCTCCATTTCCAGTCAGGAATCCGTACCAGCAATTTGTAGTTTTTTTTTTAATGTTCATCCTGTCTAAAGAAGGCAGCACCAATGGTCACGTGCTTGTTTGACCAATGGGAAGAGTCATGGATATGATTAATCTACATCTACATCTACACCCACTCTCAAAAAAGATATTGCCGCGTGGGATTAGCCGAGCGGTCTCAGGCGCTGCAGTCACAGACTGTGCGGCTGGTCCCGGCGGAGGTTCGAGTCCTTCCTCGGGCATGGGTGTGTGTGTTTGTCCTTAGGATAATGTAGGTTAAGTAGTTTGTAAGCTTAGTGACTGATGACCTTAGCAGTTAAGTCCCATAAGAGTTCACACACATTTGAACATTTGTACAAAAACATATTTTCGCATTCGAAGGAGAAAGTTGGTGATTGAAATTTCGTGAGAAGATCCCACCGCAAGGAGAAACGTCTTTGTTTTAATGATGTCCACTTCAATTCCGTGACACTGTCTCCCCTATTTCTCAATAACACAAAACGTGCTGCTCTTTCTGCAGTGTCTTGCTCTTTCTGCAGTGTCTCGATGTGCTCCGTTAATCCTATCTGGTAAAGATCCCACACTGCGCAGCAGTACTCCAAAAGAGGACAGTCAAGCATAGTGTAGGCCGTCTGTTTAATGGACCTGTCGCATCTTCTAAGTGTTGTGCCAATAAAATGTCTTTAGTTCGCCTTCCCCCACAACATTTTCTGTGTTCCTTTTAATTTAAGTTGTTCGTAGTTGTAAATCCTACTTATCTAAATGAATTTACGGCTTTAAGATTTCATTGACTTACCGTGTAACCGAAGTTTAACGGATTACTTTTAGCACTTATGTGGACGACCTCACACTTTTCATTATTTAGCATTAATTGCCAAATGTTTCCACAATACAGATATTTTTTCTAAATAGTTTTGAAATTTGTTTGGATATTCTGATGACTTTACTAGACGATTAACGACAGCGTCATCTGCAAACAACCTAAGGCAGCTGCCCAGATTGTCTCCTAAATCGTTTATCTAATAAGGAATACCAAAGGGCCTATAACACTACCTTGGGGACTGCCAGATTTCACTTTTTTACTCGATGATTTTTCGTCAGGTACTGCGAAGTGTAATCTCTCTGACAGTAAATCACGAATCCAATCGCATAACAGACGATATTCCATAAGCACACAATTTGATGACATGCCGCTTGTGAGGAACAGCGTGAAAAGCCTTCCGGAAATGTAGAAATACGGAATCAGTTTGAAATCCCTTGTCAATAACATCAACAATTTGTGTGTGCAAAGAGCTAGTGGTGTGTCACATTAATGATGTTTTCTAAATCTCTGTTGACTGTGTGTCAATCAACTGTTCTCTTCGAGGTAATTCACAATGTTCGAACACAATATATGTTTCAAAATCCTGCAGCATAGCGACGTTAATGATATGGGCCGGTAATTTAGTGGATTACTCTTATTGCTTTTCTTGAGTATTCGTGTGACCTGCGTAACTTTCCAGTTTTTAGTTACGGATCTTTCGTCGAGCGAGCGGTTGTACATGATTTTTAAACATGGAAGTATTGCACCAGCATTCTCTGAAAGGACCTCACTGATATACAGTCTGGACCGGAAGACTTGCTTTTTATAAGAGATTTAAGTTGCTTCACCACTCCGAGAATATCTACTTCTTGCCGGTCGGAGTAGCCGTGCGGTTCTAGGCGCTACAGTCTGGAACCAGGTGACCGCTACGGTCGCAGGTTCGAATCCCGCCTCGGGCATGGATGTATGTGATGTCCTTAGGTTAGTTAGGTTTAATTAGTTCTAAGTTCTAGGCGACTGATGACCTCAGAAGTTAAGTCGCATAGTGCTCAGAGCCATTTAAACCATTTATCTACTTCTCAGTTACCCGTATTGGCAGCTGTTCTTGATTCGAATTCTTGAATATTTACTTCGTCTTCTTTCATGAAGGAATTTCGGATGGCTGTGATTAGTAACTATGCTTTAGCCGCAGTGTCATTCATAGAATTTCCGTTGCTGACGATCAGAGAAGGCATTGATTGTGTCTTGCCGCTAGCATATTTCACATACGACTACAATCTCTTTGGATTTTATGCCAGATTTCGAGACAAAGTTTTGTTGCAGAAGCTATAAGCATCTCGCACTAAAGTCCGCGCAAGATTTCAAGCTCTGTAAAAGATCGCCAATCTTGGGGATTTAGCGTTTCTTTAAATTTGGTATGCTTGTCTCCGCAACAGTGTTCTGAACTGTTTTGTATACCATGGAGGATTAGCTCCATTGTTTGTTAATTTATTTGGTATAAATCTCTCAATAGCTAACGATACTATGTCTACGGCGCTAGAGTAACGGAGTGTGATTCATTTTCTATGTATCAGGGGATAAACGCGTATCTAGATCTCCAGGAAAATGCAGCTCACGTATGGGAAAACTGTCTCACGTTGACAACTGTGAGGTGGTGGTGTTATGAGCTCGACAAAGGCCGCGAAGTCTTGCATGACGATGAGCGGTTGAGAAGACCGCGTTCGTCACTGTGTGACATTTCCCGCGTGGACGCAATGGTGAAAGCATATCGGCGTCTGAACATCACGGTCATTTCCCGGTTCGTAGGTCCTTAGGGCACCGGAAGGTTTCAGATCGGTGGGTGCCTAAGCAGTTGGATGACATGATGAAAGAAAATAGAATGATGTTTTCACTGAATCAGCTGTAACTGTACTCCAAGGAGGGTGAAGGTTATATAGACCGCATTGTTACTAACAATGAAATGTGGATACTGCATTTCACACTGGAATCCAAGCTGCAGAGCACGGTGTGGAAACATCGGGGTTCGCCTGTGGCAAAAGAGGCTCTGGGCATTTCACTGGGAGATTCTGGATCACCCACCATACAGTCAAGACTTCACCCCTAGTGATTTCCACGTTTTCGTACCGCTGAAGAAGTTCCTGGTAGGACAGAGATTTACAAGTAATGATGAAGCCAAGACAGCAGTCCGACGGTGGTTCCATACTCTGCCGGACGAATTCTACTGCAGGGGCATCTCAAATTTAGTGCTGCGATGGGACAAATTTGTCAATCGGTGTGGCTACTATGTGGAAAAATAGTGTACACACAATACGACGTGCATTTGTCGTTACTGTTATGTACCTTACCTAGGCTAATAAAAAATAGAGGTAAAGATTTTCAGATTTGCCCTCGTACTTATGTAGTAGCTGCGCGGCCCCTATTTCTTGAGTTCGGAAAAAGCTGATGGTGGAGTTCAGGGGCGCGCAGCTGTCAGCACTGTGGTGGCTGCCCATCATGCTAGCAGTGCACTGGGCACATAGTGAGCGCTTGTGACTTCGCCCTCCTAATGCAACTGGTATTACAAAGCACATTGTGAGTCATACCTAATAAGTGTGCCTGAGCAGTCGGATGACATGATGAAAGAAAATAGAATGATGTTTTCACTCAATCAGCTGGAACTGATTAGGAGGGGTAGTGCGTTATCCTGTCTTAATTTTTAAATGCTTCTAAAAAATTAATTTGTTGTATCTTCAGCTTCCACCAATGTCATTTTTGACCGTTTCATTTTTGTTTTCTTAGATCTGAAAATGGTTGTTCAACAACTGTAATTGGTCAACTACCTACATCTTCATTTTCCAGTCAAGCCAAATAAACGTATGACCTATAATTTTACTTGTTGTTAATTAAGTTTTCGTTGGAGGACCAGAGATAGACCTAAACGTTTTTTGCAGATTATGTCTATCTAAACTAAAACCTAGAGACAAAGTTTAACAAACCGAAGGCATTTGTGTTCTAGAAGAAATACCATTGTATTTCACATTACATAAATGAGCAAGTTAGTAAATAGTTTTACTACGTTTAATATCTTCTCAGCAAGATAAAGTTCTGCAAAACAAATTTCAATTGACGCATGAACAGAGCTCTTAGGAAAGACATGAAACACATGAAATTTTGTGGAGTGATTGCAGTGTCTATACTATTGAATATTTGTGGCAATTTAGATCGGAACATAAAGGAAAAGAGCTACATTTAAAAAGTGCAAACAACGTTTCTTAGAAGAACAGCTGGATAATCTCATAGAGAAGAAATAAAGAAGCAGGAAATAACGACATATATGAGGTGTATTCTCTTGGAATCAGTCGCTAATTACATGCTGGACAATAACACCAACCGAGCGGTCTGAGGCGCTGCAGTCACGGACTGTGCGGCTGGTCCGGCGGAGGTTCGAGTCCTCCCTCGGGCATGGGTGTGTGTGTTTGTCCTTAGGATAATTTAGGTTAAGTAGTGTGTAAGCTTAGGGACTGAGGACCTTAGCAGTTAAGTCCCATAAGATTTCACACACATTTGAACAATTGAATAACGCCACCAACAAAGACAACAACCTGTTGCGACCTATCTCTATGGTCGGCCATAAATCGGCCCTACCGACAGGCTGTACGTACAGACTCAACCGGAGAACTGTTCTGGTTGAAAATCACACAGGTAGCTGCAGTTAGAATAAAGAACTTCCTTGTACTAAACCTGTGGTTGGCATCAGCTTGGTCTCAACGACATGTGTATCACTAACTTTGTTATTCTTTGTCCCTGACAAATGTGGCCGTTGTTGGCACTTTATCGATTGTGGTTGACTGAGTGACTACAGCCAACATATTGCCCTCCTGAACTGAGAAACTTGTCCAAAATTCTGCTTAGTTTACTGATACCAGTCAGCCCTTCCGCTATATGTGTGATACAAAAATGCCCCGTAATGTAGCGTAATTCTAAAGTCTTTATCCTCTATTTCAGGTCACAACCGACACAAAAATAAAAGTATCGTCACAAGTTCATTATGAGTGACACATTATGTGTCACATGCGAAAACCAACAGCTGCATGGTTTCTTAGAGCATCAGATTCCACTTATTTTATAAAAGTTTTGCTTTTATAGAATTAAAACCAAAATTTATTCGAAGAAGCTAAAATGAGATTTATGCCGCAGTCTATATCTGTGAACGCTACCTATTTAGTTTAATATTTTTTTATTAACATTAACAAGAAGGTCCCTGTCAGCTAGCAGCGGTGTTGCCAGCTTTCAACTATAAAACGTAAACAGCTGCAGGCGAAAACCACAGTCGTGTACAGAGGTGTGACAACAATGAGATATTGCCAGAGAGGCGTATGAAAAAATCCCTTACTTGATCTGTTGTGGCCCACCGCAGCTGCCAGGATCTTATTTTGCCGACCCTACCACAGCTCCAGCACCTCTTTTCACGAGGACAACCGGCCTTAAGGGACTTCACTGTGGTCTGCTACTGTATCATGTGTGGCATAAGACGGCTCCTGTTTGAATTGCCACTTGCCCTCTCTCATGTGCACTGCTCGCTTCCCGTACTACTAAGATTAATACACGTTAAAGTATTAGCAAACAAAGCGATTATAATGCACAACACGTAAGGGGCTCCTTTTGAATCGAACAGTCAGACGGTGAGCAGAAAAGTGGTCCAAACGGCCTCATGACTGTGGGTAAGGAACCCTCGGCCCCCCTAGCGTAGCCCAGTTCGCCACGTGTCATAGGGTACAGAAGCATCATAATCACGACATTGACCCCTCGAAGCGTAGAAGAGGGTTATTTGAACATACGAGCCGCTTTTGGCGTGAATTTACGTCGAAAGTCACGTGAGGCGTGGCATCCTGCTTCCTGTTTAAAAGCTGTACACTGTTTAGGCAATTTGCTGAGACCCAATAGCTTCGGGAGAAAAGGGGCCTCAAGTACATATACCATCGCCCCTCACTGGCGAACAATACAGAAATCGACCCTTAATGTATAGTTGCTGCATCGACTTGTGTCCACAGTTAGACTATCTACCACCCCTTAGCACCAGAACTGTATGAACAAGATTTACTTGTGCTTATGTGGCCCCAGAGGTCACCTGACTTCGTGCACACTCGTGGAACCGAGTACAGCGAGATGTACGAGGTTTTTCCGGAAAATACGTATACGATGCGTGAAATCTTATGGGACTGAACTGCTAAGGTCATCAGTCCCTAAGCTTACACACTACTTAACCGAATTTATTCTAAGGACAAACACACACACCCATGCCCGTGGGAGGACTCGAACCTCCACCGGAACCAGCCGCACAGTCCATGACTGCAGCGCCTCAGACCGCTCGGCTAATCCCACGCCGCACATATAAGAGTTGAATAATGTCTTTATGTTGCAAGTTGCAGTCACCGCCAGGTGGGACTACTGCTGTAATCAATCCCATCAATGCCCAGTTCGAGTCAGAGCACTCTGCGTCAAGGTGGGAGTGTGCGGCAGCTTGTTGACAGTTACCCTTTTTCACCTGCCGTCGGCATGGAGCTCTCTCTGATTGAGGAACAGCGCGTCAACATCAAGTTTCTTGCAAAGCTAGGCAAGATTGGCCGTGAGATTTTTGAGTGTTTGAAACAGGTTTACGGAGACAATTCTCTGAAGGAACCAACCGTGAACAAGTGGTTAAAAAGGTTCCGGGATGGCCGAGAAGAAGTGAACGGTGACCCTCGCCCAGGACGCCCGTCGACATCGAGTTCCGATGCAAATGTTGAACGAATTCGGGCTTGTGTTCTTAAAGACCGTAGATTGACAGAATGATCGCTGTCAATCCCCAAAACAATCGCTCTCAAAATCCTGACACAAAAATTTGAAATGAAGAAATTGTGTGCGAAAATCGCACCGAAGTTCTTGACGCCAGAACAGAAAGCAAAGAGGGTTGAGTGCTGTGAGGATTGGTTGGAAGCAGAGGACCGAGGGGACTTTCTCAACCGAGTCATCTCTGGAGACGAGTCATGGTCTTACAAATTAGATGTGGAGCTCAAATCTCAAAGCAAGGAATGGAAACTAGCAGGAGAACCGAGAACTAAAATGTCGCGAAAAGTAAGGTCCAATGTGAAGACAATGTTGATTGTTTTCTTTGATTCTAGGGGCTTGTTCACAGGGAATTTGTCCCTCCCGGCCAGAGAGTGAACGGAATTTTTTACTTTGAAGTTCCGACACGTCTCAGAGCTCGTGTGGCCCGAGTTCGACCGAAGTTGGCCAAAGGGGGCAGGTGGATCCTTCATCACGACAATGCGCCCGCTCACACGTCGCTCGTTGTGCGCGAGGTTTTGGCCCGAAGCTCAATCACCGTGACAGACCACCCGCCTCATCCACACGATTTAGCCCCGTGTGACTTCTTCATGTTCCCGAAATGGAAAATGTTGCTCCGAGAGCGGCACTTGGGAGGTGTGGAAGCCATAAGGCGGAAACGACACGGCAACTGAACAACATCACAACTGAAGACTTTCAGCAATGTTATCAACAGTGGAAACGGCGTTGGCAGAAGTGTATCGCGTCTCAGGGCCAGTGCTTTGAAGGAGACCATATTGTAATACCTGCATAATTGTAAAATAAAGTTATTATTCAACTTTTATACGTATTTTCCGGACAAACCTCGTATACGACTTAATGTTATGTTGGCCTTTCAGTGATCATGGATCAATACTCTCAGAGCTACTAGGCAGGGCTCTCAGATTGCTACTGCTTGTATAATTACAAATTTTTTAGTATAATCGTTGCCATCGGAGCCTTTAGAGCAAGTATTCACTCATTTGTGGGTGTGAAACATGGACAGTGTGGGTGACAGAAAAGGTTAGTAGACTTTGAAATGTGTTGTTACAGCAGCCTTTTAAAGAGGAGTTTGACTGATCGAATAAAGAACAAAGATGTCCCACAAAAAATAAACAATAATAAAATGTCCAAGAAAGAATGATTTTTTCACTCTGCAGCGGAGTATGTGGTGATGTGAAACCTCCTGGCAGATTAAAACTGTGTGCCGGACTGGGACTCGAATCTTCTGTGGGCGAGTTGCTCAACGAACTGAACTGCCCAAGCCCGTCTGACGATCTGTCCTTACAGCTTCACTTCAACCAGTACCTCATTCCCTGCCTTGCAAACTTCACAGTTCTGCGGAACTTGCGTGACTGGTATTGATGGAAGAAAAGATATTGCGGAGACATGGCTTAGCCGCAGCCTGGGGGATGTTTTCAGAACGAAAGTTTCATTCTGCAGGGCCGTGTGCGCTGATATGAAACCAAGTGGAAGATTAAAACTGTGAGGCGGACCAGGACATGATGCAAGCAGCTTTGCCTATCGCGGGTAAATGCTCAACCAACCATGTCTCTACAATATTGTCTTTTTCTTTTTCAAAAAATGCAGATCCTGCCAGTTTCGCAGGATAACTGTCAAATTTGGATGAGAAGGTAGTGGTCGAAGAGAAGCTGTGAGGACGAGTTGTGACCCCTCCTTGGGTAGCTCAATTTGTAGAGCACTTGCCTGAGAAAGGCAAAGGTCCCAGCTTCGAGTACCAGAGCGCCAGGCAGTTTTAATCTGCAAGTAGGTGTAAGCAGGAACCTGATGAGTTGAAATGGGCAAGGGTACGTCCAGCGAGTGCCACAGGAGGGTAGTTGCCTACCTTCACCGCACCCCACCTGAAAGAAACATCTTCGCAAATCAACTCACACCCTGGCCTACGAAACAGACAGCATCAGTCTGAAGATGGCCAGAAGACATACTGGGTATTGACTAGCAGTAAATGTTCCCTAGAGACATTTTTCGTCGAAACTCAACATTATTTCATCATTCTACGTCAGACCCCCTCCAATTCATGTCCTTGGAATGTTCTTGGAATTCGGCACATATTAAGCATGAGTCGCTGCTGAATACTATACTTGAAGGAATGAGAGAAGGAAAGAATGGCAGTGGCAGGCCTATATGTGAATAAACCGGATGATCAAAAAGTAAGTATAAATTTGAAAATAAACCATGGAATAATGTAGATAGAGAGGTAAAAATTGACACACTTGCTTGGAATGACTTGGGGCTTTATTAGAACAACAAAAAAACCACCACATATTGCTAGACTCTTGAAAGATCTCTTGCGCGCATCGTTTGGTGATGATCGTCTGCTCAGCCGCCACTTTCGTCATGCTTGGCCTCCCAGGTCCTCAGATTATTGGCTTTGGGGTTACCTGAAGTCGCAAGTGCATCGTGATCGACCTACATCTCTAGGGATGCTGAAAGACAACATCCGGCGCCAGTGCCTCACCATAACTCCAGACATGCTTTACAGTGCTGTTCACAACATTATTCCTCGACTACAGCTATTGTTGAGGAATGATGGTGGACATATTGAGCATTTCCTGTAAAGAACATCATCTTTGCTTTGTCTTACTTTGTTATACTAATTATTGTTATTCTGATCAGATGAAGCACCATCTATCGGACATTTTGTGAACGTTTGTATTTTTTTGGTTCTAATAAAACCCCATGTCATTCCAAGCATATGTGTCAATTTGTACCTCTCTGTCTACATTATTCCGCGATTTATTCAGTTTTCAAATTTATACTGACTTTTTGATCACCCAGTATGTATCAGATCGTCCATGATGTCGATGAAGTAACCGAGAGTGGTAAGGGTTTGGAAGAACGGCGGTTCCATGGGCGTTGCAGAGAACTGGTTCTGTGATTGTTTCAGTTGCAATCCGCTGGACCTTCTCCACGCACAGCCGTCCGGTTAGCGGAGGACTTTCCTGTCGCCACTGAATATCAGCAGCACCGATGCTTCAAAGATAATTGGCAGCCGCACCAGCCACTGCGATCAAGCCTCGTCCCTCCACCCGTTGGTCATGCAACCAATTAAGGCGCAGGCGTTACAGTCGCCCGCCCTGAGGTGTTCCTCTCGTAGCTGTTGTCTCTGGCTAGAGCTGCTCAGCTTATCTGGTTAACTCGGAGATTCGGACCAATGCGCTCCTCCGTGCTATCTCTGGTGCTACCAAAGAAGGTGACGAGCAGTTCGGAGGCAGGCTGGAGGAAACGTATAGTCAGATCATTTGACAGGAGTAGAGACAGCCTTTGAGTGTGGAGCAAGTGTGCTGCCAACGGGAGTTTCTGCGTGGGAGGTATTGAGAAAGTGGAGGAGACGATCATTTGATACAGAGTGAACGGACATTCTCACTGCACATGTGACAGAGTGAAGCATGTTCTTTGAGAATGCTATTGCATTTCTATTCGGCAAATGCCACATAGTAATAATTAAAGTGCAGCCAGTCACAGAGCGCCAGTGTGTGTTGTAATTGTCGTACGGCACAGTACTTTTGGTACATATTCTGGTACGTTAATGCGGATTATTTTCAGTTTCGACCATTAGGTGCAAATCTGGCGCTGTTATTGCAAGAAAGACGTCAGAAATATTTCCAAATGTAATGGATTAGGAAAGGGACGTGGCCAGAAAAGGTCAAAGATGTGAGAAAGGCGCAATCTTAATGTTGTTATTAACTGACAATTACACAATTTGTTCAATATGAACACCGGAGACGTCGAAGCGCCAGATCTGCACTTAACTGGTCAAAATTGGAACTAATTTCTTTTTAGCGTAAATCGAAAAATGGTTCAAATGGCTCTGAGCTCTATGGGACTCAACCTCAGAGGTCATCAGTCCCCTAGAACTTAGAACTACTTAAACCTAACTAACCTAAAGACATCACACACATCCATGCCCGAGGCAGGATTCGAACCTGCGACAGTAGCGGTCGCGCTGTTCCAGACTGTAGCTCCTAGAACCGCTCGGCCACCGAGGCCGGAGAGGAAATCGATTCTGCGTTAGCGTAATAGGATATCTACCACGTTATGCTGCCATACGATAATTTCAACCCACACTGCTCTTTGTGAGCAGCTGCAGTTTAATTATAACTACCCGGTAAGTTATGTTTACTTTTACACATTGTGGTGTAGCTCGTTGGTTAAGTTGCAGTTTGCAAATTTAATGGTCTATAAGTCGATATCCATTTCTGTGTTATTTATAGTATCTACCACCTCTGAGAGTGGTTTCGGGATGAAGACTAGTTATTTCTTTATTTCAAAACCAAGATCAGAGGAGCTCCACCTTTTTTAAAAAAAGTGAGGAACTTATTTGTATACTATGAGTTACAGTTTGTTTGATGACAGCAGAACGTTTTCTTTTAACGTAACTGGCCAGAGATAGTAATTTTTTTTCTCACTTGGAAAACCATGTATCTATAAAATATTCGTCGGCACATGGAAGAACAAAATAATTTTAAAATCTGAAATACATCGTATTAATGTTCCAGAATATTAGTTTTATGTTTCGTGAAACTTCTTTCGGCTTTTAGATCGCCGTCACACAATTTAAATCATCAGTCGTCTGATGCCAGCCTTTAGGCCAACAGCCGGTTCACGAAATATAAAATAAATGTTATGGAACATTAATACTGTGTATTTCGGCTTTTGATTATGCATTTCAATGTTCGTAATTTATTTTCCTGCTTTACAAATGAACACTGGAAATATGCCTGTTGCGTAAAATTCAATCGCTATCTTCAAATATTTTCATACCCTTCAAGTGGTTTCACACCCTTAAAAAATAAAATCGGTTTATATCTTATTTAATAGAAAGCCAGCTTTTTATGTAAAGTCATATGGCACGATACATTTGTTCCATTAAAGCTGAAATAATTATGCATGTTAAGTTTTTTCTTTTAAAATGTAGGCCCACTTTCTGTTTCTTGCATTCTGAACAAAACCAGGTATTTTCTATCAGGTTGGAAGTAATAGTAATAACATTTCCAATAAGCAAAATGAAGTCGTATGACACGACTGGATAGGCAGTATTTCTCAATCACTCTTTCACGACATATTAAGGTGTCGCGAATACATGTTAGGTGTGTCGCAAGGTTTCTATTTCCTGGTTTTATTGCATGCTCATACTTCCTGTTGAAGAGGATTACGTAATAAATTAGTGAAATTTGTATCTCATAGTCTCTCGGCAGTAAAAAAATGTATTGTGTGTATTTTATTGGCTTTTTTGTATCTAGGAGAAAAGTCATATTTAGCGGTGTTCCGGAAGTCTGAAATGTAGTGTAGTGTACTCCAATGGGGAAAAAACGGGGTGCTATGAGACCCCGAAGGGCTGGTTCAGCCACCTAATTGGGAAGGTTTTTTTCTGTCCTTCGCACACGCTAACACCTTTCCTTCTCGAAGTGTCATAGTTCTGCGTTTAAGTGTATCTAGTAAATGGAGGTGACTGTAATGGGTTCGTGTATAGTGTGGTATTGTGTTTGTGTTGGAGATGACGCGAGAAGAGAGGGTGAAACCTGGTGGCAGCACTTAGCCTAGTCCTCTCGAAGAGCACCAAAGGGGCCTCCGATCTTAGCGTCCCCATCCGACGGGCTGTTCACCATCAGCAGTACCACAGGCTCTTATATCACGAGATACTGCGGAGAGGTTTGGAATTACTCCATGACACTGGCGTGAAGGCTGGTGATCGGGGGTCTTACGACACCACCCCTCCTCCCCTTTGACGTAAAGGCAAAAGCGAAGGCACAGGGCGCATCCAGACGGTTACCCTTCAAAGTGTTGGCCGCGCCCGACATCGCTTGACCGGTGATCCGACGAGAAGCGTTGTATTGAATGAGTCATTGTTGGCAGTTTTATACAGGGTGATTTTTTTCCACCGTGTACAAACTCTAGGGATTGATCGGCGAGAGGATACGGAACAAAAAAAAGTCTAATGAACTTGCGTCCGGAAAAACATGATTTCCATACTAGAGACCATTTATTCAGTCATACATTGTTACAGAGACTGCGGTCTAATTCGCGTTGTAGAATGCGGCGATAGTTACAGTATGCGTTGATAATGGTTTCTATGTGCCTCAGCGCATGCGTGTACGCGCCGTGGCATGGTCTATCTCACACGTTCACATCGGCCAGGCTGTTTGCGAACAATATCAAAAGGCGACATGAATACGCCGCCCCAGTCTCTCCACTTCTAGAATGTGCTCTGCATACACTATGCTTTTGAGATAGCCTCATAACCAGAGATCGCACGAGTTATACAACTGGCCAAGCAACTGGACCCCCTCGTCCGATCCATCAGCCAGGGAAGACACGATTGAGATGCGTTCGGGCGTTAATGGCGAAGTGGGCTGTAGCACCATCATGTAGCAGCCACATAACACTTCGAATCATCAACGGCACTTCTTCCAGCAGGGAAGGCAAAATTACCCGCAAGTAACATCTATATTTCGGCCTGTTAAACGACTGGTTACAAAATGTGGTCGACAGTTATCCCTACCCTCAAATTCCGTCTAAACTGATGCTGATGATTCGCTGTCACCATATCATGGGGTTCTGCATACTGTCCCACAGGTGAGTAGGATGGATGACACAAATCCCGTAATTGTGGTTGCCTGGTGAAGAAACCAGTGGCAAAACTGCTCCCGACGTATAAAGTCTGTCTCTAATAAGCCCTGCACACGCTGTAATTGATAAGGGTTATAACAGTTGTAATGGAGAATATTCCAACTGCCTGGTATTGACACTGCCGTCCCCTTCCACAGTGTTCAATTGTTCAAATGTGTGTGAATTCCTAAGGGACCGAACTGCTGAGGTCATCGGTCCCTAGGCTTACACACAACGTAAACTAACTTATGCTAAGAACAACACACACACCCATGCCCGAGGGAGGACTCGAACCTCCGGCGGGAGGGGTCGCGCAATCCGTGACATGGCATCTCAAACCGCACGGCCACTCCGTTCGGTTCCACTGTGGTCATCACATTTTCCTCCGAGTCTGGTGTCCGAACATTTCGGTACGACCTTCACGATCTCCTGCTTCCTGAGACGACCCTGTCTCAGACAAACGCCGGAACACTGTTGCAAACACTGGATGCTGTGGTTGTTGCCAGTGAGGATAGATCTCTGATACAACCTTGTTGCCCGCCGCCAGTTGCCATTTGCCTTTCCGTAAGTAAACACCATGTCGTAAAGCTCTCGATTAGAATACTGAACCATTGTGTACAACACTGTATCACATCCACTGCAAGGTGAGTCAGCAAGAGAAGTGATTCGGACACAAAATTATCAATACTACGGCAGGAGAGGGCGCCAGGGCATGACGTATGAGGAACAGTGCAACCATCTAGGAGAAAACCATGCATATTGTAACTGCGGGTGCATGGTACAGAGTGTGTTAGATGCAGCCTCTGTAACAATGTATGGTTGAATAAAAGTCTCTATCATGGAAACCATGTATTTTCGGACATAAGTTCATTAGACCCTTTTTGTTCGGTATCCTCTCATCGATCAGTCCCTAGAGTCTGTACACCATGGATAAAATTACACTGCATATATGAAACTATCATGAATTTGGACGTGCTGTTACGATCCATTCAAATATTTTGCAATAGATTTTTTAAAAAATTCTTCTTCTCTGTATTTCTGTTCCCTCTGGCCGATCGATGTAGCACAGTTGTTACACCCTGGACTCTCGTTCGGGAGGACGATGGTTCAGATCTCCATCCGGCTATCCGGATCTGGAGTTTCCGTGACGTCTCTCAATCAGTTAATGCAAATGTTGCAATGGTTCCTCTGAGAGGACTCGGCTGATTTCTTGCTCCATCCTTCCTCATCCCGAGCCTGTGCTCCGTCTCTAATGACCTCGTTGTTGAAGAGACGTCGAACAGTAATCTTCCTTCCTTTTCTTTCTTGTTCCCTCTGCAACACATACAAATTCGATAATTTCTAAACATTTTCGTATCTAAATGTAACAGAATCTTCTGACGAGAACAGAAGGCTCGTTCCACCTACATGAACTTTCCGTACTTTCTGTTCATACTGAGGAAACCCAACACTACGACTTGAAAGGTGTCCGTTATAATTGGCCATCATGTTTTTTTTTTTTTTTTTTTGCTTAGCTCCGTCTCGCGAGCAGTCTTTCCTGTTATACCTGCGGCACACTGATCGACTTCCGTACATTCAAATCTTCTTCGGCTACTGGAGTACATTGGCCGAGACCTTTGCGGCGAGAGTGACCAATATCTGTCGAGGGTGTGTTCGCCACACATGGCCTGCCAATTTGGAAGGCAAACAAAAGCTTCTAATTCAGTCTGTTCCGTTTTGGGTGCTCTGGAGTGAAGATGTGTTTTGCTCGTGTGTAATAAGGCGAGCTAACTCGTGTATGATATGGCGAGCTAAAGAGCGAAGCTGCCTCAATTTCTACGGACGAGGAGAGCTATTAAAAAAAAAAAAGTCGTAGGTTGCAGAATATCCGTTATTAAGTTAAGAACAACTTGTATCACCAGAATAGGGAGTCATCATATGTTAAAAAAATCAGAAATTTTCTGCCAAAAAGCATCCGTGGAAAAGGCATGATACCGCATAAAACGTACCAAAAGGTGACATCAGGGTGGGTTCGACATGTGTAGCAGCACCTCGAGCTCAAACTGTAAACAGCCGTTCACTGCGACGACTCTAGAGGCCGGTCCTCATTCACATAGTGCATTCATGTATGCACATGTATGCACTATGTACGGCTGTTCACAGTTTGTGGGCGAGGTCCTGTTCTGCGCTGCTATGACTGTCATCGCCTCCATGAAATTGCCTTTTAGTACGTTTTATGCGGTGTCAAGGCTTCTTCACGGATACTATTTGGCAGAAAACTTCTGATTTTTTAACATGAATGATGATACCCTATCTGGGGGAAACGCGTTGTTCTTAATAAAGAACTGCAACCTATGACTGTTTTTTTAAATAGTAGTGACAGAAGGTTGCTGTACCACCACGCCGAGATGGACTGGAATAATTTTTATAACGAGAAGATAACGGAAAATGCCGTAATCCGATTTCACAAAAACTTTTCTCGATGGAAGAGGAGTCAAAATAAGCGAACACAGATCGTTTCTGAAAAATCGACCGTTTCTGATAAATCAAGGTACTTTTGTGCCATTTAACGACTAAATAGTTCATCCGCACTGGTGGCATAGTGGCTTAACGCTATTTGCGTCAAGTGTTCGAAACTCGATAATTATTTTTTTTTCTTGTTTTTTTTCTTGTCTATCCATATCCGTAGAAGATTACTACACGAATGTTTTCCAACGTATATTGAAATGACGCCGTCCTTATTCATCTACTAACTGCATCTGGAGAACAGGTTTTAGAGAAGGAAAAAGAATAAGAACAATAAATGAATGAGAAAATGATTTAATATTCGTTTCAGTGAAATTTCTGTAGTGTATCTTGATTCATAGTCATTTGCAAGCGCGAGTTTTCGGCAACGTGATCCGTTATGCTAGATTTGCCACGAAATCGTTGACAACGCATGAAATCTTCAACAATGTTAACGGCGTTTCTTTCCTGAGTGAGGTTAATATTAAGAAATGTCACTATGGCCAACCTGCCTTTGCGCGATGCTCGTGGTGTTAACAGTTTCTACGTTTCGAATGTTTCTACGATCGGTATGATCCAATGGAACGCACGAAATGTTCCTAAAGAACAAACTTAAGAATAAAATACAAGAATTAAAATGAAATTGATGTAAAAAAGAAATATAAGAATGTGAGAATTTAAGAAGATTGTAACCGCTGAAATTTTCATTCAGACTTAAGTTATATAATAAATGTGTGACACTTGTTATGAAACCCAGCTAGAACTTTACATTTAATTTAACGCCCTCGTATCTCCTAATATGATAAGAAACATTCATTTAGTAATCTTCTACGGACACAAGCAGATAAATGAAAAAATAATAACAAAATAAATAAAAGTAGCAATCGGTTTTCGAACAGGGGGCACAAAAGTGAGCGACCACACCGCTAGCCCATGTGTCACCATTCCGTGCTTTTATTCTGTGACACAACGTAATGTGTTTCTTTATTTTACGACCTTGTGCCCTATATTGGACCAGTGTGGTTGCTTACGCAGTATTATTGATTTTCTTAAAGCCACGTTATGGAGCAGGTCTTTTTATGATTATGCTGAGAAAACAACGTAAACAATTGATCTTCAGAGAATACTTATTCTTTCTGGGGTCAAATAATAATCATTAAGTTAAAAAGAAAATTTCTTATTTTTATTGCTACTTCACTCCTTTCGTCGATTAAATTAAAAGCTGTTAAATTATTTTTGCAATGCAGTAGTACTGAATTGTCACGAGGCTTCCACTGATGCCCTGCGCAGATGTAATTACATAACTATTAACGTGTTATAATTCGACCGATAGTTCAGTTTCCACCGAGTTCGGTGGCTGGGGCGATGCAGCACACATAGTGTTGAGATCAGTAACATTATTGACTTGGTACATATGTTCCGTCTATTTGTAAAAATTTCCACGGGGTCTTGCCGCTGTAGGTGTTGATTTTAGCCTTTGACCATGTCTATTTAGGGAAGCTGTTTTATATTTGTTCTGAAGAAAGCGTGGTTACTCATGCTGAAACCTAGGTAAACACCAGGTAGTTTGTGCAGTCGAGACGGATTTTTCATAATTATTTAGATACTTACGATTGCTGACGAGCTGCAATGCTGAAAGTACTGTGTACAGTATTTTAAAAATTAACGATTATTTTTCTCTAAGAGTATCTCTCATTTCCATGAATAAATCCGTTGCCAAATGTATTTAAGCCTTCTTTGTAGCAGGGAACTTTAAAATTAAATGCTTTTTTGGATTTCTTTACGTGTATCTATAATTGGATGTTAAGTTAAAATTCCGTGCTTTTTCTTGTAATGGAGCTGTCGGCCTAATGTCCTTTGTTGAGTATTTATCTTGCTCCATTATGTTTTACATTTCATAATAAACTCAGACGAATGTCCTGTTTGTATCATTATGTGAAATAATTGTAGGCCTATCTGGTGGAATGGACTCTGTTTGAGACCAAAGAAAATTAAATTTAAAAAATAAATAGGGCCCCAAAGACGAAGAATTTGCCAGTTTCACATACACTCCTATCTCCACCAGCTCAAGGAGCCAAAGTGCGAAGTAAAAGATGCTCTATGCTGTGAGGGAGGAAACTACAGAAAAACTAATAAAAGATACCCTGATGAATTTTGAAAATTTCTTTAGCAAAGTTCCAATGTAGTGTTCTAGTCTTTGTGCCACATCTCACGACCGTCCTCCTTTTCCCATGAAATGCCTTTCTACATGACACTGGAATAGTTACAAAAAACTTGTGATAAAAAACTGGCTGATCAAAAGCCACGGGAAGGTATGTCCCGAATCAAGATGTGCCTTCTAGGTCGCCCGGATGTTGCGGTTACCTGCAGCGTATGGGGCGAGTGCAGCGACGATGTGAGAGCAGTCTGTTGCAAACTCGTGTGAAGTGAACAGGGTAGCGCATCGTCAGTAATCCGATTTTAAATATGGGATGATAATCCATGAGAGATTCATGGTTTACAGCACATGGGAGATTTCACAAGATTTCATATTTCCGAGGTCAACAGCGTCTGGGATGGATCTTCGATACTGCACGGACAATGTTTCCGCAAGCTCCGTAAGACCATTACAGCTGTTTGACCTATGGACTTCACCTGTTCCGTAGAGCCACGCGGGGCCATCGACGATCTAGTGTGAGCCAGATCGACGTTGGTTTGAATGTGAGGCGTCAGGAACCATGTTGTGGTAGGACTGCACGGAGACAGGCTTTAGCAGCCGACAATAGACTCGTGTCACAGTGCCCGCCAATTACTTCTGGCCATTCAGTTTATACAGATGAAATGAAACAATTTAAGAGACTTTACTGGTCTCATTATTTTATGTGTATAAAGTGAAGCGGCGAGTGAAAATTTGTACTAAGGCCGGGAATCGAACCCAGGTCTCCTGCTTACTAGGCAGGTGCGTCAGCCGGTTCACACAACTGCACGGATTACCCTGGCACGTCTCCCTCCTCGATCCAAATTCTCATTGCCCCCATAGTCTCATTTAAATTCTCCCCGCCCAGTAAGCAGGACACTCGGATTCGATTCTCGGTCTTGGTACAAATTTTCATTCACATAAAATCAAACCTGTATGACACCAGTAGACTATCTGCAATCGTGTCATTTATTGCGTATAAACTGAATAGCCAAAAGTGATGTGCAGGCGCTGTGACATGAGTCGATTGTCGGCTGCTAAAGCCTATGCAGTCAATACCATATCTGTATGAGACCAGCAAAGTCTTTGAACCTGCGCCATTTCACTTTTATAAGAAGTACCTGCTCATGGGTTTCAGGCTGTATTTCCCATTTACGCTCGATGCTCACGTGTTCTTCCAGAACATGGAGGGCCTCAGCAATTCTGTTAATGTACACTCCTGGAAATTAAAATAAGAACACCGTGAATTCATTGTCCCAGGAAGGGGAAACTTTATTGACACATTCCTGGGGTCAGATACATCACATGATCACACTGACAGAACCACAGGCACATAGACACAGGCAACAGAGCATGCACAATGTCGGCACTAGTACAGTGTATATCCACCTTTCGCAGCAATGCAGGCTGCTATTCTCTCATGGAGACGATCGTAGAGATGCTGGATGTAGTCCTGTGGAACGGCTTGCCATACCATTTCCACCTGGCGCCTCAGTTGGACCAGCGTTCGTGCTGGACGTGCAGACCGCGTGAGACGACGCTTCATACAGTCCCAAACATGCTCAATGGGGGACAGATCCGGAGATCTTGCTGGTCAGGGTAGTTGACTTACACCTTCTAGAGCACGTTGGGTGGCACGGGATACATGCGGACGTGCATTGTCCTGTTGGAACAGCAAGTTCCCTTGCCGGTCTAGGAATGGTAGAACGATGGGTTCGATGACGGTTTGGATGTACCGTGCACTATTCAGTGTCCCCTCGACGATCACCAGAGGTGTACTGCCAGTGTAGGAGATCGCTCCCCACACCATGATGCCGGGTGTTGGGCCTGTGTGCCTCGGTCGTATGCAGTCCTGATTGTGGTGCTCACCTGCACGGCGCCAAACACGCATACGACCATCATTGGCACCGAGGCAGAAGCGACTCTCATCGCTGAAGACGACACGTCTCCATTCGTCCCTCCATTCACGCCTGTCGCGACACCACTGGAGGCGGGCTGCACGATGTTGGGGCGTGAGCGGAAGACGGCCTAACGGTGTGCGGGACCGTAGCCCAGCTTCATGGAGACGGTTGCGAATGGTCCTCGCCGATACCCCAGGAGCAACAGTGTCCCTAATTTGCTGGGAGGTGGCGGTGCGGTCCCCTACGGCACTGCGTAGGATCCTACGGTCTTGGCGTGCATCCGTGCGTCGCTGCGGTCCGGTCCCAGGTCGACGGGCACGTGCACCTTCCGCCGACCACTGGCGACAACATCGATGTACTGTGGAGACCTCACGCCCCACGTGTTGAACAATTCGGCGGTACGTCCACCCGGCCTCCCGCATGCCCACTATACGCCCTCGCTCAAAGTCTGTCAACTGCACATCCGGTTCACGTCCACGCTGTCGCGGCATGCTACCAGTGTTAAAGACTGCGATGGAGCTCCGTATGCCACGGCAAACTGGCTGACACTGACGGCGGCGGTGCACAAATGTTGCGCAGCTAGCGCCATTCGACGGCCAACACCTCGGTTCCTGGCGTGTCCACTGTGCCGTACGTGTGATCATTGCTTGTACAGCCCTCTCGCAGTGTCCGGAGCAAGTATGGTGGGTCTGACACACCGGTGTCAATGTGTTCTTTTTTCCATTTCCAGGAGTGTATAAGGGGGAATTCAAAGGACTAGACCGGCAGTGAGGAGGGAGGCGAGCCAGGGTAATCCGTACTGTTGTATGAACCGTCGTGGCATGGTAGCTTAGTGGCATTACTTCCGACAATTTTACCTCGAACTGAACTACATCCATACTGCAATACTGCCAGCGCGCTTGACATCAACGAATGCTATCTACAACTTTCTTCAGCAGCACAGGTCACAGAATGTTGTTGACAAGCATCCCCACTTTGATTGGAGTGCGGTCTGGCTATCGGATTTGGTTGGTTTGTGGGGTTATCAGCGCCTGTACAAATTCCCAAACTGTACACAGTGCATTTTCGCCACTTCCCCGAGTGATGATGAAATGATGAGTACAACACAAACACCCAGTCCCCTGATGGAGAAAATCGCCGACCCGACCGGGAAACGAACCCGGGACCCCGTGATCCAGAGGGAGCAACGCTAGCCACTAGACCACGAGCTACGGACCTGGCGACCGGTGTGGCCTCATTATCTTGCCACTGACGCCCAGCCTGCATGGTACCTTACGGTCGAGAGGTAGCAACTATGCCGATCACCTTGCAGACATCCCGTAGGGCGTCGTCTGCGATAGCTGTCTGGTCCTTGGTGCGACTGTAGCTGGCCCTAATTACCCGTACGACTCCTCGTCAGATAAATCCTCGCGTGCTCCTCTCTCCAGACTCGGGGTGCTTTCCGCAAGCAAAGACGAAGTCTATGAAGTGGATTTGTGGAAACGCAGTTTACTACTCGTTTGCTGACGGCGAGAAAAATATCCTTGATTTTTGGCACTTCCTTAATGAACGCCATTATGCAGTTATCCTCAAATCCAAATACAGACAATTTTCCTCGAATTTCCTTCGTAGTGTTTTTCTTAACCCACCGCAGAGTTGGGGTGTAGCTGCAGTAAGCAGTTGATCCATGACACTCCCACTTTAGAACTGGTTATCCTATGGTTATTGAGAACCTCACAAAAAAATGGCTAACGCTTCGCTCTATGAAGCTCGAGGCCCGGGTTCCATTCCCGGACGTGGTACAAATTTTCAGCCGCCGTTACAGTATACATGCATACGTCAAAAAAAGTATTGCATCACCTCGGTTCCGGGAACTCCGGAACCCGTACAGAAAATTGTAATAGATATTAACATAAACATCACATCATTTGCGCTCTTTTTATTGCTCCTGAAAATCACACATCGCATGCCGTAACACCATACAGCGAGGCCTTCAGAAGTGGTGGTCCAGATTGCTGTACACATCAGTACCTCTAATACCCAGTAGCACTTCCTCTTGTATTGATGCATGCCAGTATTCGTCGTGTCATACTATCCACAAGTTCGTCAAGGCAGTGTTGATCCAGATTGTCCCACTCCTCAACGGTGATTCGGCGTAGATCCCGCAGAGTGGTGGTGGGTCACGCTGTCCATAAACAGCCCTTTTCAATCTATTCCAGGCATGTTCGATAGGGTTCATGTCTGGAGAACATTCTGGCCACTCTAGTCGAGCGATGTCGTTATCCTCAAGGAAGTCATTGACAAAATGTGCACGATGGTGGCACGAATTGTCGTCCATGAAGACGAATGCCCCGCCAGTATGCTCCTGATATGGTTCCACTACCGGTCGGAGGAAGGTATTCACTTATCGTACAGCCGTTACGACTCCTTCCATGACCACCAGCGGCGTACGTCGGCCCCACATAATGCCACACCAAAACATCAGGGAACCTCCACCTTGCTACACTCGCTTGACAGTGTGTCAGAGGGGTTCAGCCTGACCGGGTTGCCTCCAAACACGACTCTGACGACTGTCTGATTGGAGGCATGCACGACACTCATCGGTGAAGAGAACGTGATACCAATCCTGAGCGGTCCATTCGACATGTTGTTGGGCCCATCTGTACCGCGCTGCATGGTGTCGTGGTTGCAAAGATAGACGTCGGCTTGGACGTCGGGAGTGAAGTTGTGCATCATACAGCCTATTGCGCACAGTTTGAGTCGTAACACGACGTCCCGTGGCTGCAGGAAAAGCATTATTCAATATGGTGCCGTTTCTGTTTCCACCGAGCCGTAATCCTTAGGTAGCAGTCATCCACTGCTGTAGTAGCCCTTGGACGGCCTGACCGAGGCATGTCATTGACAGTTCCTGTCTCTCTGTATCTCCTCCATGATCGAACAAGATCGCTTTGGTTCACTCCGAGACGCCTGGACACGTCCCTTGTTGAGAGCCCTCCCTGGCACAAAGTAAAATGCGCCGCGGTATTGATCGTCTAGGCATGGTTGAACTAAAGACATTACGAGCCGCGTACGTCCTTCCTGGTGGAACAAATGGTTCAAATGGCTCTGAGCACTATGGGACTTAACTTCTGAGGTTACCAGTCCCCTAGAACTTAGAACTACTTAAACCTAACTAACCTAAGCACATCTCACACACCCATGCCAGAGGCAGGATTCGAACCTGCGACCGTAGAGGTGGCGCGGCTCCAAACTGTAGCTCGGCCACCCCGGCCGGCCCTGGTGAAACGACTGGAAATGATCGGCTGTCGGACCCCCTCCGTCTAATAGGTGCTGCTCCTACATAGTTGGTTATATGTTTCGGCGGGTTTAGTGACATCTCTGAACAGGACTTCTGGGTACCGTTGTGATGCAAAACTTTTTATGATGTATGTACATAAAAACATTCAGTTTATAATTAAATTTATATCCGTATTTGATACACACTATCGATGTTTTTTTTTTTTTTGAGGCATTTCATAAATCGAGTTAATGAATTGTGGGCAGTCATATCCCAACTCATTTTTACGTATACCTGTACTGAATAAATGCCACATCGCGTTCTCTCCGACCTTTACCACAACTTCAAAATTAATTATTTTAGGCTATTTACAACGATCGACTAAAGCTCATGACATAACAAGCATATAGTCCACTTTTCTAATATTTTCCGCCGCGTGAGATGACGCAGTGGTCAGTACACTGGACTCGCATTCGGGAGGACGACGGTTCAAACCTGTGTCTGGCTATCTTGATTTAGGTTTTCCGTGATTTCACTGAATCGCTTCAGAGCTTGTGCTCCATCTCTAACGACCTTGTGGTCGAGGGGACGCTAAACACTAATCTCATCTCTCAACTACTCAGAATATAATCGCTCATTTGCATTTCATTCCCCGTAAAAAAAATTATGAACAGGGTGATACAGTTACCCTACCACGGGATTTCATGCAACCTGTAACATCTTCAAATACCACGTGCAAGATTTTCATGTTCTCTCTCGCTATGCGTTAACTATTGGTCCTACATAAAATATGAGCAAGATCTTTTTGTAGTAAATTTAATGTAGTTAAATTTTTTTACTGAGATGCGTTTTCTCCCAGACGCCGTAGTTTTTAAATTACTCAAGAAAAACGAAAAAAAGTGATGCTGAAATTGGTTTTTCTTGAATGACTCGAAAACCGTGGCCTCCAGCGAAATTGTACCCCATTGCGGAATTTAACTACTCTAAATATCTTAGACATTTTTGGGCGCGGCCCTTCCACCGGAGGTTCGAGTCCTCCCACGGGCATTGGTTTGTGTGTCGTTCTTAGCATAAGTTAGTTTAAGTAGTGTGTAAGTCTATGGACCGATGACCTCAGCAGTTTGATCCCTTAGGAGTTCAAAGACATTTGAACATTTGAAACATTTTGGGAAGATTACTGTCAACAGCCGTTAAGTAATGTATAAAATGCATAATTGAAACATCAGCTGTTTTTATTTTACGAGCAAACATCTACTGGTTTCGATCTTGGACCATCTTCACGGATGAAGGATTAAAAGAGTTTAAGCCACAATTTTGCATTAGTCATTACTTAAAACGTGTAGTGTACGCCATGAATGTAAATACATGACACAGGACTTTAAAATCAAACATTCGGATACTAAGTGTATAGAGAGCAGAACTGATACACAGCTCTGTACACACTTAAAAGATGTAGTGCGTGCCATGAATGTAAATATATGACACAGGGCTTTAAAAGCAGAAATTAGGAATACTAAGTATATAGAAAGCAGTACTGATGTACATACAAATACTAAGTGTACAGAGAGCAATACTGATGTACTGCTCTGTACACACTTAGTATTCGTATGTTTGCTTTTAAAATCCTGTGTCACATATTTACATTCATGGCATGCACTACACGATTTAAGTAATGGCTAATGCAATGTGGTGGGTTAAACCATTTTAACCCTTCATCCATGAAGACAGTCCAACACCGAAACAGGTAGATTTGGGTGCAAACTAAAAACAGCTGATAGTTCAAATATACATTTTGTACATTAAATATCCTACAAGAATGCCCTGTCCATCGTTTGCGCTTAACAGTTGAGCATATTAAAATCTTGTGTATGGTGTTTGAAGGCATTGCAGGCTGCATAACACTCGATAGTAGGGTAGTGAACCATCCTGTATGTATGATCATTCAGAAGTAGAGGAGGAAATCAAATGAAAATCTTCGAGGTACGAGAGTATGTGATTTTACTGCAGCAATTACAATATCGAGCCAAATTTAAAGAACTTGGTAGTAAGGGCCCACTTATCAGTATGACGTTGCATCAGTCTGACCTTGATGCATGCACTGGTTCGGTAGAGAAGGATTTCATAAAGCCGTTGCGACTTCTGTGGAGCCAAGCTGGTCCACAACTGTTGTAAATAATCTCTGATACCCTGGATGCCGGCAACGGGACAGAGTTGACGTCTGGGATGGTCTCACTCATTTTCTGTTGAGGGATGTCCATCACAGGCCGTTGTGCCGTGACCACAAGTCATATCCGATGGCTCCCGATACCATGAGGCCAGGAATAACATTGCTGGGCCACTCCAAAACATAGGAAGCATCGGACCTCTCTCTTATTTACCCTACCTAGCAGCACTAAACATGACGAACAATAATGCGTTACGGAGGCCGTTCTACCCGTAACATCAGATTGCAACTCTAATTGTGCCGATTGTACGAAATTACGTTGACTTTCGACCGTACCATTTGGGACTTCAACTTTTTTTTCAGGCACTGTTTAGACAACACTAATTTTTGCATTTCCACAAGCATGTATGCCCGCTTTTCCACAGAGAAATTCTATAGAATCTCTAGTACCACCCTCTGACTTTTCTTAGTGTGGATCTTTCACGCTTCTTCGAACGCTTTTCTGGCCATCAGTGTTCTTCTTCTTGAATGTGAAGTTTACTTATTCAGTGTTAATCATGCGAAGTGTGCTGTGATAAGTGGACCAAATCGAGAATTACTGCTTCAGGTCATATTGGATATGATATTCAAAGTAGTAGACAGCAGAGTTCTAGGTTTACAGAAGTGACGTAGCAGATACATTATTACGCTACGTAGGATACACTATCTGACCAAAACTATCCGGACACCTGTTAGTGGACATTAATATGGCTTGGCTCCAACCTTCGCCTTTATGACGGCTTTAATTATGCTGGGGACAATTTCAGTGCGGTGTCCCACGAGGAATGGCAGCCCATTCTTCCTCAAGAGCCGAATCCACAGAATGTAGTGGCGTTGAGCGCTGGAGTCTGCAGTGAATTCGACGTTCTAACTCACCCAAAAGATGTTCCATTGGATTCAGGTCGTGGTTCTGGGCAGGCCACCCCTAATAGGAATGTTATTGACCACAAACCATTGCCTGCTTTGGTAAACGGTACACTGTCATATTACTAAAAAAAAGTCATCGCCTCCCGACCGTTTTTCTGTTGTACCGAGTAAACACAACCATAAAATATCTTCATATCCTTCCACATTTAGAGTTTTTCTTAATCGCAATAGAGGGGCCACAATGTATCTACGAAATACGCCCCCCTACCACAACCCTACCTCCTCCGTGCTTCACTGCTTCCACTAAAGATAATGACAGGTAATGTTCGCCAAGCATTCGCCAAACCCAAACCCTTCAATCGGATTGCCACAGTGTATAGCGTGATTCACGACTCCAGATCACTCGTTTCCAGTTATATATTGTCAAATGGCGTCGCCCTTTACACCCCCTCAAGCATCGTTTATCAATGATTACGGAAGCGTGTTTTTAACTCCATAGGCACAGTCACTGTGCCTGTTGGGCAGTTTGTAGTACTTCGGAATTCATGAGTGATTCCTTCCGTTGATTTCATGCGACTTCTTACAACCACCCTCTGCAATGTTCGAGAGTCCATGTATCTGAGTTCTACTGGCCTTAGTTATAGTGGTTCCTTCGTATTTCCTCTTTACAGTCACATCACCAACACTCGATTTGCGCAACTTTCGAAGGCCGGAAATGTCGGTGATGGATTTGTTTCTAAAGTGACTCAATGACTAGTCGACAGTCAAAGCCACTGAGCTCTACTGACCGACTCATTCTGATGTTATTGCCTCTCTATTGACAACAAAACACCGCCCCCCCCCCCCCCACCTTCTTTTATACTGGCGGATCTTCCTCTGGTTACATCTACTGATCAGTTCGGCATTGCATAGGGGAGTTCGGATTCTTTTGATCAGATAATTTACAGTCAAGGCTCACCACTGTTAATAAATTGCACAGTTTTCGAGTGGGGTATAGAGTTCCATGGCAATATCAAGTTTTGTTCAATGGTTTTCTATTGGATGCAACCGCGATTGTAGTGTCCTATACCATCGCGGCAGCATTTCAACTATTTCTGCAGCATCTTTCCCTCAGTACATCTCTGTCGTAGCTAATTAGTTAGACAATGTGTCAATTTGAATATGTAACCAAAATATTAGAAATTCTACAGGATTCTTGTATTTTAAAACTGTATAAGAAATTATCTTGGCAGCAGCTCAGCCGGTATGTGCACAATAAGGAGTAAGTACTTATTTACTGTTCGTAAAAATAATTTGATATGCTCAATTTGTCTCAGAATTATTGTGTGTTGTATGTTCCTGGTTCAGGGTGACAATTATTGAACTATATGAAAAAGAACGTAAATTAGTTACGAACTACGGCGTGCACGAGCTTTATTCAACATGTAAACATCACTACAGATATTCAGATTTAGGTTATGACATGTTCGATATGCCTGCCATCATTTGAGATGATGTGGTGCAGACAAATAGCGAAATTCTGCATGACCCGCTGAAGTGTCGAAATACCAATGCTGTCGATGACCTCCTCAGTGGCTGTCTTCAAATCACCAATGGTTTTGGTTTATTGCTGTACACCTTTTTTTTTTTAATATAACACCACAGAAGGAAGTCACACATGTTCAGATGCGGAGAATCGGGACCCATGCCAGTGGCCTCTGGGTACCCCGGAACCAGAATGGGGTCCTCAAAGTGCTGCTCCAGGACATCAAACACTCTCTTGCTTCGACCGATTCGAGTTCCGTCTTGCATGAACCACGTCTTGTCGAAATCAGAGTCTTTGGATAATGGGGATGAAATCTTCCAAAATCTTCACGTACCATTCGGTAGTCACCATGTCATCGAGGAATATCGCACCGATTATTCTGTGACTGCACATTGCACACTACAAAATCACCCACTGAGAACGAAGAGACTTCTCGATCGCGAAATGCGGATTCTCAGTCCTCCAAATAAGCCAGTTTTCCTTACTGATGAACCCGTCCACGTGAAAGTGGGCCTCGGCACTAAACCAAACCATGCACGCTCATACTAATTTCTATCAAGCCCTGCGGCCAACCGTGTTGTTTGAACATCTTAACGCAAACCTTTCCGAAGTTATGACGATTTTATTTCATGTAGTTCAAAAATTGTCGCCCTGTATGTGAGACATTTGCATCAGACAGTATGCACCACATAATTCAAGTTTTCCAATTCATTCATACCAAAACCTTCTAATATGTGTATTCTAGAGGATAACACTTTAATTAATTTTCGCATTTCTATACGCACTCATACTTTCTGTCAGAGAATGTTTCTGTGGTGTCTGTAACACTACCCTCTGACCATATTTTTACTTTCCTTAGTGTGGGCCTTTAAGGCTTCTACCAATGCTCTTGACATCATCAGTGTTGTTCTACTTGAGTAAGGAGCATTCATTCAGAGTAATGACTTGTTCGTAGAGCTCAACGCATAGCGCGCTAGCTCGAAAAACAGGGAGATGGGCCACAGTAGGATCGGTTGCACCTCCAATTCCCATGCCCGTTTAGGCAGATAATCTTCTGATCCCCAGTCTTTGCTCCAGAAAACGTAGTACAGGAACAATTAAAGTAGGGTAATACACACATCAAAGTTTCCACGACTTCCTTCCCTTAGACTGGTTGGCTAATGTAGTAACAGCCCATAAAAATTGAAATATAAATAAATTTGCTAAAACGTGAAAAACATCAGGACCGTTGCGACAGGATCAACGTTAGAAAAAAGAGAGAAGGCTCTAGCAAACGCGACCTACGTCCTCAATTATTTTCTGGATGTATTCCAGTCTCTGTCTTCTTCTACAGTTTTTTGCCCTCTACATTCCATTCAACTCACCCCGTAATTCTTCTCCACTTTCACTGAGGACAGTAACGTCATCAGCAAGTCTTACCGTTGATATTTTTTTCATCCTGAATTTTACTTCCGCTCTCGAAACGTTTATTTCCGTCATTTGTTCGATGTACGGATTCAACTGTAGGGGCGAAATGCTACACCCCTGTCTTACTTTTTTTATCCGAGCACTTCATTCTCGGTCACACACTATTATTGTTCTGTCTTTTTTGTTGTACGTATTGAATATTATTCAAATATATAAGAAACTTGATAGTTTGAGGTAATGAAACCAACCTTTACCTACGTTTCAGCACAAGTACTTGAGCCTTCTTCGGAAGATATACCTGATTCTATAATATGTCTACGAGAGTATGGTCTAGAAATAAAACTAAAACAGCACGAGTAGGCGTAGTCACGTTTTAAAAAAGTGGTACATAGGTACTAAGTCACCACCAAGACTTGACTTAAGCTCCGGCGAGCGCCTCGTCTCCATGGACAACGCGTATTCAGGCTGTTTTAGATTTATTTCTAGGCCATGCCCTTGTAGACATATTATAGAATCAGGTATATCTTCTGAAGAAGGCACAATTACTTGGGATGGAACCTAGGTAAAGGTTAGTTTCATTACCGTAATCGAGGCTGATAGTTTCTTATATATTAGAGTATCACGATTGCTGACTTGGCTGCAATGTTGAAAGTACTGAATATTATTGGTCTTTTCCTACAGGTTACCCCATTTTTCTCAGAATTTCGAAGACCTTGCTCTGTTTTACACTGCCGAACACTTTTTTCCCGGTTCTACAAATCCTATGAATATGTCTTGGTTTTGATTCAGTCCTGTTTCCATCATCAGACGTAACGTCAATGCCTTTACCTTTCTTAAAGCCAAACTAATGGTCGTCTAAAAGATCGTCGTATCGAATAGTTTTTTTTTATCTGTCAGCTTAAGGATTATTAATATTACTGCGAGCGGTTAAAAACAGGGTCGATTTATTTTTTATTAAATTTGCATACGAATCTGTTTCCGGGGTTTTGCTCATGTGCAAAACATTACGTACTGAGTCTCGTCGCCATATTCTAGAATCGCATGATACGACTGGTCGAAGACCGTGTATGCGGCTAGCGTACCGCTGACAGTGCTAGGCAACAGTGTGGGTGGGGCAGAGGCTGAGACGGGCGCTAGAGAAAGTGGAGCAGGCGCTGGTTGGCTCCCAGAGTGGCCTAGCCACGCCCCTCGCTAATTGCGGGATTATTAATTAACTGTGGGCGGCCGCTGCTGCGGCGTCGGGCTGTGCCCTTCAGATCTCCGGCTCTCCGCCGTGCGAGTTGCTTCAGTTTGCAGCACGTTAACTGGAAACCTGTGCGCTGACAAATACGGTGTGGGCACGGCGTCTCTGCTCGTCACTGATAGTAATTTCAATCGAAGTTGTGCGCCAGGAAGCCACCAAGGACGTAAGGAGAGATCTACACTTACACTACTGGCCATTAAAATTGCTACACCAAGAAGAAATGCAGACAATAAACGGGTATTCGTTGGACATATATATTGTACTAGATATGTGATTACATTTTCACACAATTTTGGTGCATAGATCCTGAGAAATCAGTACCCAAAACAACCACTCCGGCGGTAATAACGGCCTTGATATGCATGGGCATTGAGTCAAACAGAGCTTGGATGGCGTGTACAGGAGGTACAGCTGCCCAAGCAGCTTCAACATGATACCACAGTTCATCAGTTATAGGACCTGCAACATGCAGTCGTGCATTATTCTGCTGAAATGATAGGTTTCCCAGGGATAGAATGAAGGGTAGAGCTACGGGTCGTAACACATCTGGAATGTAACGTCCACTGTTCAAAGTACCATCAATGCGAACAAGAGCTGACCGAGACGTGTAACCAATGGCACCTCATACCATCACGCCGGGTCATACGCCAGTATGGCGATGACGAATACACGCTTCCAACGTACGTTCACCTCGATGTTGCCAACGACGGATTCAACCATCATGACGCTGTAAACTACACCTTGATTCATCCTAAAAATGACATTTTGCCATTCGTGCACCCAGGTTCGCAGTTGAGTACACCATCGCACGCGCTCCTGTCTGTGATGCAGCGTCAAGGGTATCCACAGCCACGGTCTCCGAGCTGATAGTCCATGCTGCTGCAAACGTCGTCGAACTGTTCGTGCAGATGGTTGTTGTCTTGCAAACGTCCCCATCTGTTGACTCAGGGATCGAGACGTGGCTGCACCATCCGTTATAGCCATGCGGATAAGATGCCTGTCATCTCGACTGCTAGTGATACGAGGCCGTTGGGATCCAGCACGGCGTTCCGTATTACCCTCCTAAACCCACTGATTCCATATTCTGCTAACAGTCATTGGATCTCGACCAACGTGAGCAGCTATGTCGTGATACGATAAACCGCAATCGAGATAGGCTACAATCCGACCTTTATCCAAGTCGTAAACGTTATGGTACGCATTTCTCCTCCTTACACGAGGCATCACAACAACGTTTCACCAGGCAACGCCGGTCAACTGCTGTTTGTGTATGAGAAATCGGTTGGAAACTTTCTTCATGTCAGCACGTTGTAAGTGTCGCCTCCGGGGCCAACCTTGTGCGAATGCTCTGAACAGATGATCATTTGCATAGGAGACAAATCTCATGGGATAGCGATATGCACACATAAAGATGGCGGCAGTATTTCGTTAAGAAGCTATAAAAAGGCAGCGCACTGGCGCACTTATCATTTGCACTCAGGTGATTCATATGAAAAGGTGTCCGCCATGACTGGCCTTAAAGAGGCAGTTAATGGACTTCAAACGTGGAATGGTGGTTGGAGAGAGACGCCTGGGACATTCCATTTCGGAAATAATTATGAAATTTAGTATTCCATAGCTCATTTTAGGCAATACCTCTCACCACGGAAAACGAAGTGGCCGACGGCCTTCAGCTAACGACCTAGAGCAATGGCGGTTGTGTAGCGTGTTCAGTGCTAACAGACAGGCAGTACTGCGTGAAATAATTCAAGCAGCACGACATCGCCTGCAGCGCCTCTCCTGAGCTCATGGACGTATCGGATAGACCCTAGACGATTGAAAACATTGGCCTTGTCAGATGAGCCCCGATTTCAGTTGGTAAGAGCTCATGGTTGTTTTGGAGTGTGGTGCAGACCGCAGGAAGCAATGGACACAGGCTGTCAACAAGGCATCGTGACAACATAATGGTGTGGGATGTGTTCGGATGGAATCATTGGCCCATATGAACCGATCATTGACTGGAAATGGTTACGTTCGGCTACTTGGAGGCCATTTTCAGGCTTCCATGGACTTCATGTTCCGAAACGACGATGGATGACAATGGATGGCAATGCGGTCATCAGGCCACAATTGTTAGCGACGGGTTTGAAGAATATTCTGGACACTTCGAGAGAATGATCTGATCACGCACATCTCCCCACATGGGACATAAACGAGAGGTCAATTCGGGCACAAAATCCTTCATCGGCAACGCTTACACAGTTATGGAGTGCAGAGGACTTCCAACGATTTGTTGAGTCTACGTCTCATCGAGCTGCTGCACTAGACCGAGCAAAAGGAGGTCCGACACGATATGAGGAGAAACCCCATGACTTTTATCACCACAGTGTGTGTGTCAGCTTCATACTAAAGTGCCCATCATCTTGATAATGGTCAAGCTTATAGTGATATCATCTGCATTTAAGTAAGACACGGCGAATAATACGGAAAGGTTCCAATGGAAAATAGGGGCGCTATGATTTTGTGTTTGATGCATATTACATCACATGTTGCTGCTTATCAAATTTAGCTAACATACTGGATTCTATTTCCTTTTTGGCTCTGAAATAGTAGTTCGTGTTGAGAATCATCCCTTTAAAAAAAAGTCATAATTATTTTGTTATTTGAGATATGTGCGAGAACAAGATTCTAATTATTACCCTTATAATAACAAAACATTGAACTGCTTTCACAACGCACAAGTTAAATCCGACATTAGTCATTTACGTTAAAATAAATAATCCTCTGAATTGATTGCATGAGGCACAAGTTAAATTCTATACTCACAATTTACGTTAAGAAACAATGAACTGGTGAACACCAATGTAGCAAGGTAATGGATATGCATCATCTCGCCAATGATGCACATCACTTCACTCAAACCCATCAATGGCGAAGTTCAGTAACAAGTGTCGTTTTGAGGTATCTCCCGACAATAGAAAAGCTCGCATCTCCCTTCGCGCAGGTCTAACATTTACTGGATTGACAAGAGTAATAAGTTTCCCCACATCCTCTTTGCCTATATGTACTGAATATATAATTTATTCTTTGTAGTAAATTGGTCATAACCAGTTGAAATGCCGGGCTCTGAGTCATCCGTATTGCATCTCAGCAGTTCCCAGCTTTTACGCGAGCAAGCGGATTCGAATGGCTTTAAAGCACCAGACCTTAATCTTTCTGTCTCTTTGTTCATTTACTTGGTTAAACTGCAAAACAAGCGATGCTATTTGATTACATCACATTAATGTTAAGTAGAAAATACTTTACTTTCTTAAGATATCTAATGATGTAAAGTGTTGGACGTGTATCTTTTTGATTCATCCACATGATTTCATGTGAAAGCCAGGACAGATTTTTTAATAATCTCAAAGTATCATTTAAACCACTCTGAGGTGACAAAAGGCACTGGCTAGCGATATGCACATATACATATCCGTATCGTGTACACAAGGTGTAAAAGGAGAGTCATTTGTATTCAGATGATTCATGTGAATAGATTTCCAACGTGATTAGGGCGCACGACGGCAATTAACAGCCTCTCAACGCGGAATGGCAGTTAGAGCTAGATTCATGGAACACTCCATTTAGGAAATCGTTAGTGAAATCCGTGCTCCGAGACCCACAGTGTCAAGAGTGTGCTGATAATACTATCTTTCTCGCATTACCGATCACTACGGCCTTCAATTAGCGACCGAGAGCAGCGGCGTTTGCTCAGACTTGTCAGTACGAACAGACAAGCAACACCGCGAGAAATACTTGCAGAAATCATTGTCGGATGGTCGACGAACGTATCCGTTAGAACAGAGCAGCGAAATTAGGCATTAATGAGTTATGGCAGCAGACGTCCGACGCGAATGCCTTTGCTGACCGCACGACATTGCCGTCAGCGCGTCTCCTGTGACCGAGACCAAATCGGTTGGAACCTCAGCGACTGGAAAACCATAGCCCGGTCGGATGAGTCCCGATTTCAGTCACGTAGAGGGTAGGGATCGAGTGTGGTGTAGGCGCCACGTAGCCATGGATCCAAATCGTCAACAAGGCACTGTACAACCTCGTGGTAGATCCATAATGGTGTGGTCTCTGTTCAAATGGAAAGGACTGGGTCCTCTGGTCCAACTGAACCGATCACTGACTGGAAATGGTTATGTTCCGCTACTTGGAGACCATTTTCAGGAATTCATGGACTTCATGTTCCCAAACGACAATGGAATTTTTATGGATGACTATGACCTTTGTCACTGCGTCACAGCTGTTCGCGTTGGTTTGAAGTGCATCCCGGACAGCTCGAGCGAATGATTTGACCACCCAGGTCGCCCGACGTGACTCCCAGCACACATTTATGGGACATAATCGAGATGTCAGTTCTCGCATAAAGTAGCGCACTGGAAACACTTTCGAAATTATGGAAGGCTCTAGAGGCAGCATGGCTCAGTATTTCTGAAGAGGACTTCTAACGACTTCGGTGAGTCCAATGCACGTCGAGCTACTGCACTACCCCGCGCCAAAGGAGGACCGACACAATATAAGGAGGTACCTCATGACTTTTATCAACTCAATGTATTTATTTACCAGCGAAAAATGCTCTTATCAGAGCAAAAAACAATGCGAATATTATTTAAAAGGCTCTGAGTGAAAAGTGAGGCACCAACTGCCTCAGTCTACCTTTCTCGTCACTTTTAAAATCTTCCCAAAACTTTTGGAATGTGAATACATTCGCCCTCTTTTTAGCATGCAACTCTCCTCTAACTCACATAAGCTTCCCTAACATTAGTCACGACCATTAGTCACTCATACTCATCCACTATCACTTGCCCATTGTCACTCACTCTTTCAGCCCAACTCACTGTCATTATCTCCTTGTGTCTAACTTACACTATCTCCTGTGTGCCGGTCGGAGTGGCTGAGCTGTTCTAGGCGCTACAGTCTGGAACCGGGCGAGCGCTACGGTCGTAAGTTCGAATCCTGCCTCGGGCCGTGATGTGTGTGATGTCCTAAGGTTAGTTTGGATTAAGTAGTTCTAAGTTCTATGGGACGTATGATCTCAGAAGTTAAGTCCCATAGTGCTCAGAGCCATTTGAACCATTTTGTCTCCTGTGTCATAGCCAGAGTCTCTTTCGTTCCGTCCCTTACTACAGCCTCCTCTCATTTTAACTGCCTTCCTCTTCTTCTGTCTTATTACTACTATTTCATTCATTCCTTCCCAATGCTGCTGTCTCTTCTGTCACTATCTCTCTTTTCCTCGTTGTCATTGTCAATTAAATACCTAGGTATTACAATTACGAACAACTTAAATGGAAAGGAACACATAGAAAATGTTGTGGAGAAGGCTAACCAAAGACTGCGCTTATTGGCAGGACACTTAGAAAATGTAACGGATTTACTAAGAAGACTGCCTACACTACGCTTGTCCATCCTGTTATATAATACTGCTGTGCGATGTGGGATCCTTACCGGATAGCACTGACGGAATACACCGAAAAAGTTCAGAAATTATATACGAGATTGGAATAATAAAGAATTGTGAAGGTGGTTCGATGAACCCTCTGCCAGTCATTTAAGTGTGATTTGCAGATTATCCATGCAGATGTAGATGTAGATAGACTCTGTCTCTCATTATCACCGGTTCTCAATCGCATTCACTTTCTCTTTTTCTGTATTACTCTCCCACTTGCAATGTCTCCTTAACTCTTTTCCTAGCACTGTACTGCCACTGTTCACTATTTTCCACTGCCACTGTGTCTTTCTGTCTCACACACACTCTGCTGTTGGCTTCTTCTCCCTTTCCATAACATAACCGCTGTCTACTATCTTCCAGTATTTATTATTTTTCGGTCTCTTTTCCGCTACACTGTCTCCTTTTCTACAATTTTTATCCCACTCACTTCACTCTCGTACCAAACTGACAATTACTTGATGCCTTAGAAAGTGTACTATCAACCGATCCCTTCTTTTAGTCAGCTTGTGTGTTAAATTTCTTTTCCCTCCAGTTCGATTCAGTACTTGCTCATTAATTAAGCGATGTACCCATGCTATCTTCAGCATTATTCTGTAGCACCACATTTCCAAAAGCTTCTACTCCCTTCTCGTCTGAACTGCGTAAAATAGCAGCTCTCCTTCGTTGGAGTAGTACATTAATTTTAGATCAAATTATCAATTCTTTAACTAAATTTAACCCTATCCTGCAAAACCCTATAAAATTATTGATTTAATAAGAGGTGTCTGTACGGCTTTTAAGGAAAAGTCATTAGTAAAAAAAATAAAATAAAATAAAAAATAAGAACGCAGTGATGGATAGTAAATGCAGCACCAACAAAAATCTCTTGAGCGTGGTTCTTTAAAGAGAGTTATTGGCGTCCTAATGTCTGAAGGATGAGATTGACCATATTATTTTTCCTCAAAAGACCTTGCAAAGTAGTGCACAGGTTGCTCGTCTTACGTTCTGTCCCTCGCTGTCTGGTCACGTCGACAAACACGAGCAATAGGACGGACAAGCTCGTTTGGCGAGCAGCTGACACACATATGATGTGGGCCGGCCTCATGCAGCTTAATTCGGTTTTACCCTTTTTAGTGTACAACACGCCGTCCTCAGCAAGGTCAGGAGGAACGTAGTGACACTAATGGAATCCGACAGGGTTCGAGCAGTCGGCTGTCTTCTTAGGAAAACAACCATGTGTCTTGCTGTAGACCCTTGGGCAACACGAAAAAATATGATTGGGCCCATCCTGCCGTTTCCAGAAACATCGTTCTTTACATCGTGATAATTTTCTTTACACTGAATGAAATGAGCGTTATGCTGATAGAGTAGGTTGAAATTATCTACGATTTTACGTGTTGGATAACGTTGGACAAGACATTGTGAAATATGAAAATTATTGTCTGCTACTGGCTTGTGAAAACTCAGTGATGAGGTACGCCAGAAAGAGGAAATTTTGTGTGAGCGTGCCCACGAGCCTAACAAATGACCCTCGGCAGGAACAAATGCTTTTGGTTTCAAAAAAACATACGAGAATACCTGAAGCCGCTAATCATGTATGTATTCCACATCTACATCTACATTTTGCAAGTCATCTCACGATATTCATGTACAACTCCCATTTCCTCCTCTTCCTGTTCCGTCTACTAATAGTACACTGGAAGAACGACTAGTCATATGGTTGTTGTGTTCTTCATCCAACTGCTGGCATAACTGCTGCAACCTCATCCAGTTGAATCTGATTACTGTGCCCTAGTCCTGATCACCCTCTACAATTTCTACCGCAATACTTCCAGCAACAAACTGCTGCAGTATGCCGGGCAAGAGGAGGTCCGACACGATAGGAGGTATCCCGAGGCTTTTGTCACCGCAGTGTATTTTCGTCAGCTTATCGCTCTGCGGTTTTTCCTTGTAGCCCAGCTATTAATCCCAGGCAATGTATGGTGTCGTCCGTATCTCAGCACGACGAGAGATAGCAAAACAAAACGTGGACTATTACCGTTGCCTTCCATTTTCTGTCTACATGAAAAATATTGCGAGCGACGAGACAAGCTCAGGCTGTCACTTACCGCCGATTGTATATATGAATTCGGGAGGATGCTACTGTAACTTAGCCCGTTCCAATCTAACCTTATCTACGGATTTCAACAGCCGATTTACGTGCGAGGCATGAAGCCTCTAGTATTACGTTGTTACCGATAAATGCAGATTTATGACACTCTTAAGGAACTTCGTATTCAGCAACTCATTTCCAAAATATATTTTTTTTCTTTAGGACAGTGTTAAATGTTCCTTTTTTTCACAGAGATGCATATTTACTCCGACATGTAGCAGAAAGGTGGTGTGTCAAGAAATTTGTCTTGTCGCAGCAGACCGAATACTAAGTACGAGACTTACTGATACCAATTAGGCTGCTATCAGAAGAGAGGTTGCAGCTGACGCCTTTTCTGACACCCGAACATTCGGCGGCCGATCTCTAAGTGCTCTTAATTTACTGCCTTCGCTTCTGCTCTCGTACGTAAAACTCAGATGCAGGAATGCAGTCAAAAGCTTCTTACTTTTTCTCTTGCAAAAGAGATACGTCCAGTGTGAAAATATTTCCAGAATCCTATGAGTGTTTAGTTAAATAGTAAATTAAGGGTCGATTGTGCGAACAATGGGAAACACGTTTCAGTTGTAGAGATATTAAATATAACTTAATAGCCGGCTTGTGACAAGGTATTTGCTGTTGAATTCGCCAAAAACGTCGTCACCGCTTCCCTGTGACAGCAATAATAAAGGCGAAAAATTGAGGGCGTTGTTTTATACTTTTGGTAGAGGTTCTCATTTCTTTCCGTCGACCCAGAACCAGGGAAGTTTTATCATTGTGGCTACATTCAAAGCTAGGTTTACACGTAGGAGTTTTTCACTCGCGAAGGACTTTTTGAGAGTAAATGCGTTCCTTGTAAACAGCGCAGAGTATCAGCTATCTGCCAGTGTCCATGAGTGGGGCAAGATAGCAAGCTGTGCAAGTTTAGAACTCTCCTAGAAGGCAACCTCCATCTCTCGAGAGTTTCTCGCTGTAGCTCTCAGCATTGTCGGGAGAGTCGAGAGTACCCGGAGAGGTATATTGCGTCCCAGGTTTGTGTCGTATATCAGGATCAGTACGCCACCACATCTTGGAAATATATTTTGCCATCTCATTCACGCGTTAAATCAAAATACTCACGAAACAGCGTGTTTTGAACATTTTATTTTTTATTTAATCGTATGGTGATTTTGTACAATATACAGTTGATATAAGGCAGATGATTTTATACAATATACATATGATATTAGACAAGATTAAACCTTAAAGTCTGTGTTTTTCGACCAGTTAATTAAGCTGGGTGTGAGACTGAACAAGTCATCGGGAATTCCAGGGTATGAATGAAGTGGACAGCGTTGGACTAGATGTTCACTTGTCTGCTCTTCTTGATTACATTCACACATTTATGAACTGATCCAGCCCCATTTGTATCTGAAGTACCTACAACAGCCATGTCCAGTCCTTAACCCTTAACCTTTTGAGGCGGCACCAAAGTTTCCTCGGTAGGTCAAACCCTTTTGGTTTCTTTGAGGGATGAAGGTGATGGGCTCTTGTTCCCAATGTTTTTGTTGACCATTCATGCTTCCAGCTTTCATTTAGATGAAAACCATCCGCGATGAGTTGTCCTGCAGTAACACTTTCTGGTCTTCTTTATCGCAATCGTTGCTGTGGTGGATGACAGAATTCCTGGTGCAGTGGTAGAGAGGGTGATGCAGAGATTTTCTTGGCCTCCCTCAGTAGAGCTTGTTTCCGCCTTAAGTGAGGTGGAGGAATGTGACTCGGTACAGGTAACGAGTGGCATGGGGCTGATTTGATGGAACCAGTAATGCAGCGCATTGTGTCGTTAGGTTTTGTGTCTACCTTCTTCACATGTACACTTCCGAACAGAGAGGTCCACAGTACTCGGCAGCAGAGTACACAAGACTGATGCCAGTTACCGAGCGAGGTGGCGCAGTGGTTAGCACACTGAACTCGCATTCGGGAGGACGACGGTTCAATCCCGCGTCCGGCCATCCTGATTTAGGTTTTCCGTGATTTCCCTAAATCGCTCCAGGCAGATGCCGGGATGGTTCCTTTCAAAGGACACGGCCGACTTCCTTCCCCATCCGCCCCTAATCCGACGAGACCGATGACCTCGCTGTCTGGTCTCCTCCCCCAAACATCAACCAACCGATGCCAGTTAAACGCAGACTGTCATCAGGGGTTCCCCAGGTGGTACCACTGAGCTTATATAGAATGTTGTTTCTTGCAGAAACTTAATGAGAAAGCCTGGTGATGTGCTCTTTGTAGCTCATGGTTCCATCTAGAGGGATTCCGAGATATTTTGGGAAAGGATTGTACTTCAACGTTTGTCCATTGAGCAGAACTCTTGGTTTGTAGTTCGCAGCACGATTCGCTAGATGGAAACAAGAGACTTCAGTTTTTGATGTGCTTGGGATCAATCTCCAGGTCTTAAAGGAAGTTGACATCATCTCCAGATCCTCCGTAAGAATTCGTTCACCATCTTCGAAATTACTGCTCTGTGCTACCAGTGCGATGTCATCAGCATAGATGAATTTAGTTGATATTGTGGTCGGTAAATCACTTATGTATAAATTGAATAGTGATGGGGCTAAAACAGATCCCTGTGGTAGTCCATTATTTAGTTTCCGTTTGTGGCTTTTAGAGTTGCCTAGAAACACTTGAAATTGCCTTTCACTAAGCATGCTGGATATTAGATCCACAATTTCTCGACTTCGTACAACTTGCAGCAGCTTGTACATAGATCAGTCCCTGTCGCCAGACAGTGTCACACGCGACTGTCAGGACGATGAAGACAGCTGCTGACCTTTCCCACAATTTGGAACATCTTTCACCATTTGACAATGTCGAAAGATTTTTCCAGGTCGACAAATGCTATGAACGTGTCTTGATTTTCCCTCAATCCAGCTTCCATTATCAACAACAACGTCAGAACTCTTTCTCTTGTTCCTGTACCTTTCTTAAAGCCAAACTGATCGTCATCTAACGGATCCTCAGTTTTCTTTTCCATTCTTATTTATATTCCTCATGTCATAAACATGGAGGCAGGCGCTGTTAAGCTGATTTTGCGATAATTCTCGCACGTGTCGGCTCTTGCAATCTTGGGAAACTGTGTGGATGATCGTTTCCCGAAAGCCTGTTGGTGCACTGTCAGTCACATAGACTCTACACACCAACGTCTTGCCACCAACACACACACACCCCTCCCCCCGCCAAATTATTTTAGAAATTCGGATGGAATATTGTTGATCCCTTCTTCCTTAGTTGATCTTAAGCCTTCCATCCTTTAAATTATGATTCTAATACTGGACCTCCACTCTCTCTTATATCGACTCCTGTTTCTTCTCCTATCACGTCATCATGTAAGTCTTCTCCCTCACAGAGGCCTTCAGCATACCCCTTCCACCTATCTGCTCTCTCTCTCTCTCTCTCTCTCTCTCTCTCTCTCTCTCTCTCTCTCTCTCTATCTATCTATCTATCTATCTATCTATCTGTCTCTATCTCTCTCTTCGCATTTAACAGAAGAATTCCCATTGCACTCTGAATGTTACCACCCTTGCTTTTAATCTCACAGATTCTTTTGACTTTTCTATAAACTGAGTCAGTCTTTACGACAGTTATTTCATTTACAATTTCCGCACATTTTTTCTGCGGTCATTTCGCCTTAGCTTCTCTGCACTTCCTGTTTATTTCATTTCTACGTGTTTCCCTGAACATTTTTGTGCTTCCGTCTTTTGTCAATCAACTGAAGTTGTTTTCTTCTTTGAACCTCTTTTAGCTTTCGAACTTCTGTGTTTTCCTCTATTAGAAATGGCCATTCTTCTTCAACTGAACTGCCTACTGAACTACTGATTATCGCAGTATCTGTTGCCTCATAGAACATCAAACATATTTCTTCATGCCTTAGTATCTCCGTATCTCACTTTTTTGAAAAATGGTTCTTCCTGACACGTCGATTAAACTTCAGCCTGCTCTTCACCATCATTAAATTGTGATCTGAGCCTGTATCAGCTCCTGGATACAGCTTGTAATGCATTGTATGATGACGAAATTTCTGTCTCACCATGATGTAATGTGATTGGAATTTCCCTGTATATCTTGGCCTTTCCCAGGCATACTCCTCCTCTTGCGATTCTTGAACAGAGTATTCTCTAGTTTCTGACTGACTTTTATTGCAGAACTTAATTAGTCTTTCTCCTATCTCATTCCTGCTACCATACCCTTTCTTCTACTGCTCCCCCTACAACCGCATTTGAATCTCTCATTTTTATTACATTTTCATCTTCTTTTACGTACTGAATTATTCATTCTATATCCTCATATATTTTCTCTTTCTCTTCATCTTATGCTTGCGATTCACGGTTTGTATACCTGAACTATTGTTGTTGGTTTGCTGAAGTTTCTGTGAAAACAATTGTATCACTGAACTGTTCAACGTAGCTCACTCTCTGTCCTACCTTTCTAGTCCTAACGAATCCTACTCCCTTTGCTGCTGACATTACACTATATTCGTCCGACCAGAAAACCTCGTCTTTTTCCTCTTAGCTTCGACATAATGCACTCACAACTACAAATACCAGTGTTCTGACCACGACTTACACTGGAAACGTCTTCTTGACAACCTTTGGCTCTGTTGAAACCTCGTGGGCCATTCAACCCTTCTCGACAGACACCACAGTGCTGCAATCCCGTTGAACGTGATATCACCTCTTTGGAGTGCAGCGCGACCGCAATTTTTGCTCCGTGTACAGGGTTCAAAACCATTCGGTGAAATCTGAACGCGATCCAAAGCAGCACAGGTCCTTATTCTTTTTCAGTGTTCCTGCTTAACGTAGACCGAGCGAGGTGGAACAGTGGTTTGCATACTGGACTCGCATTTTGGAGGACGACGGTTCAATCCCGCGTCCGGTCATCCTGATTTGGGTTTTTCGTGATTTCCCTAAATCGTTGCAGGCAAATGCCGGGATGGTCCCGGTGAAAGGGCATGGCCAACTTCCTTCCCCGTCCTTTCCTAATTCAATGACACGGACGATCTCGCTGTCTCGTCTCCTCCCCCACAACAACACAATCCTGTTTAACGCCCTCCTATCGCGTGGTTGTGGAGATGTATGACATTGACCCTCCCCCCAGTTCAAGAAGAGGCTATGTGACACTCGACCACATTTATTGAGTATTTTATAAATGTGTCTTTACAGAGAAAACCTGCGAAATACTTCTAGACGCCCTCAGGCATACAACTGGCCTCAGAGATGTATCACGGGGTTGCCTATACGCAGGCGCCTGGGAAACATCACAGGTTTTTCCAAAATACTCAATAAACAAGGGGGATTGCCACCGAGAGCTTTGCCAAACTGGGGACTGCTGGAGGACCCTTTACCATTTTATTCGGTTATTTGTTATACCACTCCATGATCACGCCACAAGAGTGCGTGAAACATAAGGACTTTGGATCACGTTCAAATTTAAAACGTTGCCTAGTGGTTCCACCCTATACACGAGAGCAAAAACTTGTGGTTTCACTGCATATCAAAGTGATTAAATCACATTCGGTAGGGCTGCAGTCCTGTCTACATCTATATCTACATCTACATCCATACTCCGCAAGCCACCTGACGGTGTGTGGCGGAAGGTACCCTGAGTACCTCTATCGGTTCTCCCTTCTATTCCAGTCTCGTATTGTACGTGGAAAGAAGGATTGTCGGTATGCTTCTGTGTGGGCTCTAATCTCTCTGATTTTATCCTCATGGTCTCTTCGCGAGATATACGTAGGAGGGAGCAATATAGTGCTTGACTCTTCGGTGAAGGTATGTTCTCGAAACTTTAACAAAACCCCGTACCGAGCTACTGAGCATCTCTCCTGCAGAGTCTTCCACTGGAGTTTATCTATCATCTCCGTAACGCTTTCGCGATTGCTAAATGATCCTGTAACGAAGCGCGCTGCTCTCCGTTGGATCTTCTCTATCTCTTCTATCAACCCTATCTGGTGCGGATCCCACACTGCTGAGCAGTATTCAAGCAGTGGGCGAACAAGCGTACTGTAACCTACTTCCTTTGTTGTCGGATTGCATTTCCTTAGGATTCTTCCAATGAATCTCAGTCTGGCATCTGCTTTACCGACGATCAACTTTATATGATCATTCCATTTTAAATCACTCCTAATGCGTACTCCCAGATAATTTATGGAATTAACTGCTCCCTGTGACATCTGTTGGAGGTTGAAGAGCGGTGGATGTGTCAAAAGTGCCAAAAATCGTCAAAAACATCTTCCTGTTGCTCACCGCACTGCGAACTTTTTCGACCGCGAAATGTGAGAAAATCAACAAAAGGGATGGTTTTATTCACTCAGTTTATGCCACCCCCTGAAGCCATTTCGTCTGGATTCTAAGCGATACTGTATCTTGAAAAGTTTTTCCCGACCACTCAAAAGAAAACAGCGTGATTTCAACGCTGGACGTCACGGTTCTGACTTCTATGGCTGAGACGTCAAAAGGAGTGAAATGTGTGTAAGAGGGGGTGTGAGGACCTTCCCATCACGTGACACGTGCATGATGGAGTTCGACAGATTTCTGGTGAAATTTGCAGGCAATGTGACGTCATTAATCCACCTTAAACATGAGCTTCTAAGCTGTGGCCTTTTTTGTGCATGTTTTGCTGTTTAAAGCGTCGCCGAACCCGAGGGTGACATTGCAGGGCCACAGAATTTTGCACCATTATGGGGAAGATTGACGGTAACTCTGAGTTAAGTTTCAAAGTCATACGTCGGAATAGGAGACTATTATGGGGTTTCGAGAAAGTGATCCTTTAATTCTGTTACGCAGTGTAGTTGGTATCGGTGACGGGAAGGAGCGGCAGCAGCGCTCGTTCGAAATCTCTTCACTGGGTTGCCTGTGTGCAGGTGAGGGCTAGTTCGACGCTACAATACAGAGCGAGTGAAATGTCTAACAAGGGGAGGCCACGACGTTGGGATCACAAATTTACTTCACACTTTGTACACGTTTAGGAGGCCACTGAAACAATATAATGTGCAAGTAGTAAGCTGAACTACTCTTGCAAATCCGAAAAAAAAATTGCCAGGGAAATTTTATGCGTCTATCACTTAACTGAAGTATCTGTCTGTAGGTGCAAGGTACTAGAGTTTTCCCATTTCAGGCCCTATAGTTTCATGACGTTCTGATACGTGTGGACATCAAAATGACGTCTGTAACGGAGATGCATTCCGAGCAGAGAGCAGTTATTATATTCTGGCGGAATCCCAGAGCCACTCAGATATTCATAGGCGCTTTTAGAATGTCTACAAAGACCTGGCAGTGAACAAAATCATGGTCAGTCGTTGGTCGAGGCGTGTGTTACCCTAGCAACAAGGTACGGCAATGTCAATAAAATTCTTCTGGGTTAGAGACCGCATTGTCATTTATAAAATTCCAACGTTTCGGCGTCTGTTGCAAGACGCCTTCCTCAGGGTGTGTTGCTAACTGCTGAATGAGCGCAAGTGTGGGTGCATATATACTATGGAAGAGTGTTGTGAGGATGAGGAGGAAGGGTACTAGGAGTTCATTTTATTGGCGTTTGCATTGCGTCTTGTTATTGGCGGAAATAGGCGTTTTCCATTGGAGTTTCCTTTACTGCCTGCCATTGGTAGAAATCGGCGAATAGGAGACTTAGCGGCGACTGCAGCGTAGCGTTGTTTACTAACTGCCTAGTATGCCGCCGGAGTTTATGAAATCGAGTGTGAATGTGGACTGGTGTATGTAGGTGAGACTGGACGTCCAATAAGCACGAGGCTAACTGAACATGAGAGATATATCCGCCTCAAACAATATAACAAATCAGCGGTGTCAGAACATCATGAGCAGTGCAGGATGAACATCGAATTTCGAGAGGCCCGAGTGCTGGCGAAACAGCCGTTTAGTTTGAGGAGGAAGATTAGAGAGGCTATAGAAATAGCCAAGCGACCCGATAATATGAACAGAGAAGACGGGTACAGACTTCCAGCGTCTTGGCTGCCTGCTGTGACAGCTTTGCGGAAGGACAGCTCGCGCAAAGCAACAGGCGTGCGGTAGGCCACAGCGGAGGATGGTACACAGAGCGCTGACGCGGCCTAGTCGATACTAGGCAGTTAGTAAACAACGCTACGCTGCAGTCGCCGCTAAGTCTCCTATTCGCCGATTTCTACCAATGGCAGGCAGTAAAGGAAACTCCAATGGAAAACGCCTATTTCCGCCAATAACAAGACGCAATGCAAACGCCAATAAAATGAACTCCTAGTACCCTTCCTCCTCATCCTCACAACACTCTTCCATAGTATATATGCACCCACACTTGCGCTCATTCAGCAGTTAGCAACACACCCTGAGGAAGGCGTCTTGCAACAGACGCCGAAACGTTGGAATTTTATAAATGACAATGCGGTCTCTAACCCAGAAGAATTTTATTGACATTGACAACGGCCGCGTAAGCCTACGGTTACATTAAG